>NW_008676414.1:0-11499 GCF_000695815.1 Acanthisitta chloris
TTTATCCCATTTCCAACCACTGGTTTACTGGACTGCATAAAGAAGGAAGCTTTCAACATGAACAGGTTTAAGCTGTGAGTGGAAAGTAATTTCCATAGATTATTTTTCAAAGCAAGTGATTTTAGACAGCAGGAGCAAATGATGAATCTTGCATGCAATTTACCCTCCTATGCCAGAAGTAATGAAAACTAGGACAAGCTGTTACACAAAAGGATTAGACACTTATCCAAGATTGGAAAAGTGTCAGTATCTGTAAACATTCTCCAAAGTTTACACTACACCTGGGAATGTGACTCTTTCGAGGCATCTTGGCAGATATACTCCTTTCCTTATGAATCATTTGAAAAGGTCTGAGAGCTCCCACTGGCATCATTTGTGGGGTTTTCACAAGAAGATGATTCAAATGTTAAAAAGCATATCAGCAAACACGACGTGGAGAACAGACGAGAAGATTTGGTTTTACTGACTGGAAGGAATGTTAATTAAGTCCTGGTAATACCTTCAACAGATCAAGAAAGCAAATGTGCTGGGTGTAGGTGGTGAGGGTTTGGCAGCAGGGGAGGAGTGTGGGAGATGCCTGGGAAAAGACACAGCCAATTCCAGCCCCTCTCAGCTGCTCCACAGCATCCCCACCACAGGCCACAGCTGAGCCCACCCCAGGAAAATGTGTTTAAGAAAGAGCAAAACTTCATCCAAGAATGATAAGACAAGTTTAAAAAAAATAGATGTGTAAGACTCAGTCGAAAAAAAAAATAGATGTGTAAGACTCAGTCCTACAACAGCAAGGTGAGAGAAGAAGGGAGGAGGTGCTCCAGGTGCTGGAGCCAAGTTTTTAATTAATTTAGTTTATCCCAAACTGAATCTCTTTCGCCCATGATGGAAATGAAGTAATCTCTTTCTCATTATTTTGACCCAGAAACTTTTTTGCCTTATTTTGCCTGCCTGTCCTGCTGAGGAGAAATAGTAGGAGAGCAGCTGGGTGGGCACCTGGCAGCATGTCAAGCAAGAAATGTTCTTTTCCTAGGGAGCCTTTTCCTTCATAGGCCTTCTCTGTGCCACCATTAGCTTTGACTCCTCGGGTATCTTTACCAATGATTTGGGTACAAGTGCAGGGTGCACCAGAGTGAGCCCCAACACTTCTAGCATGTCAAAAAGCTGGTGAAGAAGTGGTGGGTTCAGCTCTATCCAGCCTGAATGTTAGAGCTCTACGCCTTAAAAAACACAAATCTAATTGTAATATACCAAAATTTTCATGCAGTTGTTACGGATGCCAACTAACATTTGGAATTTTCTGTAGAGCAGCACTCAGCCAGAACATCCCTCACTCAGACACGTGCCATGACTCACAGAGGAGCCTCACAGGTGACCATGCGTGATGTCTTCTGAGAAGAAGGGTATTTTGCCAAGAAAGCAAAGCACAAACAGGTCTGGCCAGAATTCAAAACCCTCAAATCTCAGAGCAACTTGTGGAAGACAGATTGTGGCAAAAACAAACCTTCAAGACAACTTTGCACTTCTTTCTTCTCTTTTTCCAAAGTAATTGCTCCAGATTTTCCAAACTAGCAGACAGTTATTCATAACTAGTATAAAATCACCATATGAAAGATCAGCAAACCTGCAATGTTCCTTGACATACCTACATCACCTCAAAGCTCTGCATAAGCTAGAGGGCACAGACTCAAGCTCTGCCAGGGGAGGGTTAGGTTGGATATTAGGAAGAGATTTTTTCCAGAGAGAGTGCTCAGACATTGGAATGTGCTGCCCAGGGAGGTGGTGGATTCCCCATCCCTGGAGGTTTTCAAGCTGAGACTGGATGTGGCACTGAGTGCCATGGGCTAGTGACCACGGGAGGGTTGGACTTGGTGATCTTGGAGGTCTCTTCCAAGGTGGTTGATTCTATGATTTACCTTTTACATTTCTTCTGGTACAGCTATGAGGAGCTATGTCTCTGTACACAGCTGCACTGTCCCCTGAGAAGGATTTCCTCCCTGGAAAAGTAAGGAGAATTACCTTGCTAACCCATGGCTTCAAAATCCAGCCATCTGTGAACTGCCAGGATTCCTAAACTAACCCTAGAGGATCTTGCAGATAGACTCTTAGGTCTGAATTATAGGTTCTTTTCAAAGCAACAGGTAAACCCCTACTTTATTTGAATAGAAAATATGTCTCTCTGTGGCTTTGCAAAGATTTAAATGCAGCAGTTAAGCAGAGTAAGTTCAAGGTAGTTTTTCTAATTGTTAAAATGCCTGGTGATGGTAGCCACAGTAATGAGAATCAACGTCCTCAGGTTTCACTCGGGTGTTTTGTGAAGGCAGAGCTGAACTTCAGAAGCTGTGCTAACATTGTGGGTGGTGAAAAGGAGCCGAGTTTGGAGAGATGCTGCCTTAGTCACTCAAACCTCGATTGGAAAAACATTTTGCACCTCCTACCTGTGGACACTGACCAGGCCTTTGAAAATTAAAGCATAGCAACCAATAAAAAGTACTGGAGAGACTGATTTTTCTGGTTCAAGGAAGATAAAAGACTTAGGAGGCCAAAGTATAACCCTCAAATTGTTTTCTGTGGGTAAAACATTGAGGGGCACATGTTCACCTGTCATTAACAGGTCTCAAGAGGTGGTGATCATCTGGCATGCAAATGTCAGCTAGTATCTCAGCATGGGGAGAAATACCTTGTGATGGCTTCTGTGCAAACTGTCCTCTGAAGTAAGCACCGATCGTTTGTTACAAGAATCCTGTTGTTCTAGCTCAGAAGGAACAGTCAAATGAGTGGCATGAGCTAAATGTGTCTTCTGACAACTCTATTCCACCTGTCAGATTTCTGCTGCAGTCAGAAATGAATTTGTTTGGTTCCTGTCTTGAAGCACTAATTAACTTGCATCTCTGAAGTGACTGCTGCTCAGTGTAAGGAGAAGAAATCCTAGATGACTGATGTGTTGGGTTTGCTTGTCATGTGTTTGGTGATAAGCTGTTTTACATCCAAACACATAGGAACTTGTGGAATTACTCTAACCTGCACACCGAATTGAACCCCAGGTAGAGTCAAACTGTGCTTCTACTTAGAGCCATTGTTGGGTTCTAGAATTTAATCACCCCTGAGATGGGCAGGGAGATGTAAATATTGGTTGTACTTGATGATCTTGGAGGTCTTTTCCACACTTAATGATGCTGTTAACAACTACTCCACTTGTCTTAGTTTCTCTCCAGTGTTTCAGCAGCAATAGCCATGCCCTGATCTTAATGCCACACTCAAAGGACTTGGACCAATAGATTGAAAAACTACTCCACATTACATAAACCTGCAAGTTATGAAGTCAACATCTGTGTCTTTGCTTTCCTGCAATGTGGTGGGTCTGGCTGAGATGGAATTCCTTTCCATCCCAGCAGTCCACACAGTGCTGTTTTCTGCTCTTGTGCCTAAAGCAGTGCTGATAACACACCAGGGCTTTGGGCCCTGCTGAGCAGTAGTTGGACCAAGTCAAGACCTTCTCTTTTCCACTCTGCTCCTGCTGCAAGTAGCCTGGGGATGGGCAAGGAACTGGAGGGGACACAATCTGGGAGACTGACCCAGGCTGACCAAGGGGATATTCCATACTATAGAATGTCACCTTCAGCTACCTTTTTTGCTGAGGGGAGTGGGATTTGGGCTAGGTAACCATTGCTCAGAGACTGGCTGGACAGCAATATACTTCTAGGACGTGGTAAGTGACTGCATCATTGTCATCACTCGTGTGTGGGCTCCCTCCTCCTCCCTCTGTGCTATTTAATTTGCTTATCAAGCTATCTTTATCCCAGCCCCTGAGTTTTCTCGCCTTTGCTCACCCTATTCTCTCTCCATCCCACTGGGAGTGATGGGAGTTGTGCTTAGCTGCTGACCATGGAGAGCCCACTCCATGTGAGTGTGTGCACATGTGATGCATGTGATTAGTACCTTCTGACTCATTTGTTGTTTGAAATTCTCTCAGTGTTGCAAAAGTAACTTCAATGAACACTTAAAAAAAAAATTCAGGGGGTGTGAAAATCCCTCCAGATTATAAGATTCTCAAAATTTCTGGCAGTTAAACCACTAAGGTGATGGTACAGTCACCTGAGTCAGAGTTTCTAGTGCAGACAAATTCCTCTAATTTCCCATTAGAATCACAGAATCAATTGGATTGGAAAAGACCTCCAAGATCACCAAGTCCAACCCTCCCGTGGTCACTAGCCCATGGCACTAAGTGCCACATCCAGTCTCAGCTTGAAAACCTCCAGGGATGGGGAATCCACCACCTCCCTGGGCAGCACATTCCAATGCCTGAGCACTCTCTCCAGAAAAAATCTCTTCCTGATATCCAACCTAACCCTCCCCTGGCAGAGCTTGAGTCTGTGCTCTCTTGTCCTGCTGCTGTTGCCTGGGAGCAGAGACCAACCCCCACCTGACTCCAACCTCTTGTCAGGGAGTTGCAGAGGGTGAGAAGGTCTCCCCTGAGCCTCCTCTTCTCCAGGCTGAACACCCCCAGCTCCCTCAGCCTCTCCTCATGCCACTTGTGCTCAGTCCCTTCCCCAGCCTCGTTGCTCTGCTCTGGACCTGCTCCAGCCCCTCAATGTCCCTCCTGAGCTGAGACTACAGCAGAGCTATCACATGCTCAGGTTATGTATTGCTACCCTTACTCAAAAATATTCTTCCCAAAGCAGCTTTTGGTCACGAGTAATTCTGTCATTGATAGTCACTTGAAAGGTGGTGTTAATTATACTGTCAACTAATATCAGATTATTTGGCGATTAACTAACAACTACCTAATAAAAAATCTACAGCATAAAATGCTTATCCTTTTTCTGCTTTTACCATTTCATGCCCATAAATAAATGAGTAGGAAATGGCAGCATTGCCTTCCTCCTTGGTCCTTGCTGGTGCCACTCCGGTGCAATGCCTTACACCACGATGGAAATTGGTAGCAGTGCTCACATCTGGTTCAACCATTCTCATGGCAATCCCTCAGCTCAACTAAGCATTGTCATTCAAATAATTTTTGAAACTGAATTAGGCTGCTCATGGACAGACTTCTGATTCATACACATTTCCTCAAATGCACTTAAGTCAGAATTCATCACGTTAAGGTTGTGACACTCCTGCAATTCGGTTTTACACGAGTAGCTTTCATTACCGACAGGATAGTGACCTTAGCTTTGAGTTTTCTGGGTTTGTCAGTTTGTGCTACAATTTTAATGAGATTTAAAATGAGGCTTTTCAGCGCTCCATTCTTTAAACAGTGTTCTTAACATCTGCAATTTCCTCTGTGCAATCCATTTGCAGGTTCCCAACCCTTTCTGACTGAAGCAGCCAAAGACACTCCTTTAACCCTCTGATGGCCTTTATGAGAGGCAGCCAAATGTTTCTATCCCAGTGAGGGTGTTTAGTTTGATTAATATTAATTGATTAATTTCTCAGCATTGTATGAAATGACATGCAGTGTTCACAGCCAGGTTGGATGAGCCTTGAGCAACCTGCCCTGGTGGGAGGTGTCCCTGCCCAGGGCAGGGCTTGGGGCTGGGTGACCCAACCCCTACAATTCCATGATTCTATGAAGCTTCCTAGCCATAACCTGAAAATATCCCCTGGGCAACATAAGGGAATCTACTAGCAGTGTTTGTAATCATCTCCCTCATTGTTTACCCTATGTTGTTCTAAAGCTCTTGGTTGTGTGTAGACACAGCTTATGTTTAGGTGTGAGAGCAGATGGAAGCTAAAGTTTTAGTAACGGTGTCTTCTGAGCACGCAGCAAAACTTTATCTGATGTCAGAAACAGATGGAAACCATTACTGCCTATCACAATACAGATATTACCAATTTCCTGGGATAAAATCTGGCAAGACTACACAGTTTTTTAGCTGTCTAGAGCTGTTGAACCATGAGACATTTATCACATATAAAACATCAACCAAAATCACATTAAGAACTTGTGTAAACCTGAACAATCTTCAAGTCTAAATATGTATTTGCTATGCTTTTACACCACCCCTCAGGAGAAACGATGACATCAGGAAGACCCACTCTGATGGGATAAATCACACCTTTTCCTGCAGGAAAACAAGCTGGCAGTGTAGCCAATTTGTAGCCAAATGGAAGGATCAATATAGGTTTTCTAGCAAATGTTGAGAGAGAACGTAGTTTACAAAAGAATTCACTATGTTGTGGAGAAAGTTATTTTAGAGAAAAGCTCTTAACCATCAAACAACAACTGCAGCCTCTAAACACTTGCAAAATGTTCCCACACATTAGTAGCAGTAAATTATGAACAGCAGTAAATTATCAAGTAATTTTTGTTGAAACAAAACTGTCTTTTCTGTTCACTACTAGAAAAGCAATTGACAACGTGAATGAAAGGCACAAGAGCCTCTTTCATTTTTCTGCTGCACTCGATTTATATCTTGGAGTTCTCTACATGTGTTTCTTCTATGCTTCTCTTACTCCTTCCTCAAGTACTCAATTAACCTCCAATCTGGAAATCAGGTAATTTAGTACAAATTAATCTTTAATAAAACACAGTCCAACCTATTTCTGTGACTGCACTTTGTTTCTCCCTTATCTTCACTGCTTTTCTTGAGTTATATATAGTGTGAGCCTAAAGGAAGCTCCAGCCCAAGCAAAGCTAACAGGCTGCACCTCCTGCCTGTGTCTGTGAGCGCTGACAGAAGTATGGCTTGAAAGCAGAAACCACTTCAACACAGGCAGCTTGGCCAGGAGTTAGACTAAAAATAGTGATTTATTTTTTTTTTCAACTTTCCATGAGTTATTTAGAGTACTTTTCCAGGCAAAGCAGACTTGAATTTAGGTTAATTTATTGCCAATTAACATAAACATCCAATTACTGATTTGGGTGTTGGGAAGAAAAGAAGACAAACTTTAAACACAGAGGGAAAACAGTTTTCTGCTCCATTTCCCAGGCTCCACACTGCTCCAGACAGCTCTCCCTGTCCCTGTCCCCACTCCTCTGTGCAATCACAGCTCACACTCCATCCCCCCAGGGCCTGTGGCTCACTACCTGGTTGGACTGCAGTGATCACAGTCCAGGCTGCTGTGGGTACCCCAAACAGCTCTGTGCATCCTCTGCATGGCTTATCATCCCCTCTCTGTTTTTTGGTGGTTTCTTGGTTGATTTGTTCAGCTTTTAAGTCCCTCTGTTTTGCTGCCCTTGTGCCCCATTTTTTCTATCCCAGCCTTCTCCCAAATAAGCAGCCTGAACCTAACGACTTTCACCCAGTTCCTCTGAATTTTCTTATGTCTGGATCAGCTAATGCAGCAGTTTTGCTTAACATGTGCATGTTTGGGGAGCAACCTCTCCAAATGGACTGAGAGGTTTGGGCCAAACAAGCACTGCAAGTGCTGTGTGTGCTGCCTCCCTGGGATCTAGGGGGGGAAGAGATGAAGCTCTGCTCAGTGTGTGCCGTTCTCAAGGTGTCTAAACTTTATCACAATATAAGAAAACCCTAAATGTGACATAAATGAGAGACTGACCATTCTGTATTTCAGCCTAGAGGCTTTTCTTACTCAAGGAGTCATTGTCTTTCCTCTAAGGCTATGTTCATATGGTTTCTTCCTTTGTTAGAATCACACAATAGAAGTATCAGTACATATAGCAGGAGAAGTCTCTGTGAATGTGGTACAGAGCACTTCAGCTTCCAAGGAAAACAATAAATATAAAGGAAAACCAATCCTAAACTGAACATAAGGTATTCAGCCATTAGCTAGTGGAAACAAAACAAACCAAAGGAAGGTTGTAATTGGAACATCAGCAGTGATGAGTCCTTCAAGAAACCATTTTCTCCAAATGGAGACAAATACAAAGGACTTTGCAGGAGCAATTCAGCCACTTCAAAGGATGGGAAATTATCATGTACAATTCAGTGCAAGGCTAAGCTTGACAAAAGGAAAGGGAAAACTCTACTCCTGGTGCAGTTGCACAGTTCACTATTGAACAAGCAAGTGCCGTGAGCTTGACTAATTACTGATTAAGATTCACATTTTCTCCTACTTGACTGAAAAGCCAAGTGGTATTAAGGGAGAGAATGGACTCATTTATGAGGAGCAAAAGCATTTTTGAAGAATCTTTGTCCCTTCTCATTCCTATACTCACCCTCATTTTAACACAGAAATAGGTATATTTAGATTGTATATAACACAGATTATTTTTTTTTACGAAGATTGGCACAGGGTGCCCAGAGCAGCTGTGGCTGCTCCATCCCTGGGAGTGTTCCAGGCCAGGCTGGATAGGGTTGGAGCAGCCTGGGCTGGGGGGAGGTGTCCCTGCCCAGGGCAGGGTGGGATGGGATGAACTTTAAGGTACCTTCTAACTCCAACCTTTCTATGATTCTATGAAATACATTAACAGAATTATTTAATTTGAAATAAGAATCTCAGTAATAAACTCCATGTCAAGTAAATGAGATTGCTTTCATCTTCAAAATCTTTCTGTTCATTAAAAGCAAAAAGTGCTGCAATAGTAAAAAAATAACACATGCCATTTGAAGAGCAACTTTAAAAAAGTAAAAAAAATACTTCAAATATTGGTATGAAAAGATCAAATCATCATCCACAATAGAATTGTTTTAAAGTCAATTGTTTTTAAATTCTTACAACCTTTTTTAATGCTTTTTCTTTATAGTCTCTTTAAGCTATTGAACTAGTTTCAGTTTTTCAACAGCCTTCAGACCTTTGAGAAAGAACGTGGGGATTCTCAAAGAGGTTTGCAGAGCAGACAGAAAATGAATGGGAAGATTCTAAATTCTCTAGGGTATTCTCAGCACATCAACATATATTATCTCAATGGGCCTGGAACTCTGTGTGTAACTTACTTCTGTAAGGTCTGAGAGGTTTAAACTTTAATGTCTGCAGTTGTGAGGGAAGTCATCTTCCCATTTCTGCCTTTAAGTACCTCACTAAGTGTCACTGGAGTTAAGACAGTCCTAAAATCCTATTCTGAGAAAGTTTTTATTCCCTAGTGCTGCAGCTACACCTGTGCTGTATTTCTACATGCTTCACCACTTAGGTACTATAGAGATAAAAATAGACTATTATTTTAGTTGGCATAAGATTTTGACTTGCTTCTAGATTTCACCACTTAGATACCATAGTGATAAAAATAGACTATTATTTTAGCTGGCATAAGATTTTGACTTGCTTCTAGACAAGAAAGGCTGGGAATGGTTTGAGCAAACCCACAGGAGGGCCATGAAGTTGATAAGAGGACTGAAGTACCTTCCCTATGAAGATGGTCTGAGGAAGAAGATGGTCTGTTTTGTGCAATATGTGTTTATACAACTTTGGAACAGTTTGCCCAAGGGGGTTGTGGATGCCCCAACCCTGGAATTGTTCAAAGCCAGTTTGCATGGACCTTGGAGCAAGCTGGATTAGTGGGTGGGATCTCTGCCCAGGGCAGGGGGTGGAATGAGATGAAATTTAAAGGTCATTTTCTATGATTTTCTACGAGTCTATGATTCATTCTATAAAGTTTATTCTGAGAGCCATAAAGAGGAAAGACAGTGGTCTAGAAATAAAATGTGTGCTCGTGCTACTGAAAGGCTCTGCAGCTCCAATCTTGACTCAGCTGTTCATTTAGTGATCCCCAAAATACAGATTTGGGGAATTTTTATGCTGCATCCCTAGTGCACAAGACATAAATGACTCATGGAACAGTAAGAAAGTCATATCTGAAATAACTTTGCTGTATGTTCACAGTGCCTAAAAATTGCTTTGCCTTTTGAAGTCTCATACACAGTCATCGCATTTACTTTTGAATTGTGTCAATTCATATCTGCACCTGCATCTCCTGCTAAGAACTGAAGCCAAACAGGAAAACTGAATAATTCCTCACCCTCCTAAACTTAGCCAAAATGATAAAGAATCTTTACTCCACAAGCACAACCTGGAAGTAAAAAACCAACGTGGCACAGAAATCCATACACTGCAAAGCCTGAATTCAGACCAGAGAAAAATCAACATCAAGCTATTTTCTATTTTTTTTTAATTTCTGCCCTGGTGGGAGGTGTCCCTGCCCAGGACAGGGGTTGGGTGAGCTCTGAGGTCCATTCCAACCCCTTGACATACTATGATTCTAGTATTCCTTATCTCACTACTTCTTTCAAGAAGGGAAAATACAAATGCCAGAGATAAGGAACAAATAAGTCATTTCTGAGGCACTGCTGATAAAAATCTGTTATTTTCCATTCAGTAATTTCCCTTCTCTATTTATCTGCAAAACAAATTCGGATAGTGGATGTTTGGCACAACTAAGTGTTCCCCACACACACAGTACACACCTCCTCCTCCATCCCTGACAACACATGCAGAGAACAAGGTCCCCCAAACTTCTGGATGAGAAAGTTCTGAACTACAGAGCTTACAAACAAGGATCCTTATGTGTGAACACATTGCAGCAGGACTCCTAGTCCGAGTTTCATAGCAGCATAAAAAAATAACAAGCTGGGACATAGCTACAAGGTAACCTGGTTTGTGTGATGGACCTTTTCCTGAGTTTATCCCTGGTCTTTCATCCTGTGGTGAAACTTTTTCCTCTGTTTTGCTCAAGTTTCCCTTCTCACCTCAGGTCTCTGCTGTAAGGAAAGGGCCTGTGTTCCTCCCTCCATCGCTCAGAAGGAATAATCAAGAGACCATTCTCTGCCCCCCAGGGAGGCTCCTGTCTGATGCCTCTGCAGTGATTCCATCAGCAGCTTCTGAGGCCGAGGGTTGAAAGGAAAATAAAAGGAACAGTGCACTGTAGGTCTGTGTGAGACACAGCATTAACGAGCAGAAGACTTCACTGATTATGTTCTTGCTGCAAAAATTGCTGAGAACTAGGGCAAACTAATGCAGAGAAGTGGAAAGGCATTCTGGACTCTTTGGTGATCAGGTTTTTGAAAATTGGCCAAGCTGGATGGAATTCTGGTGTCTGGAACCCTCAGGGCTACACTGGGACCTCAAATCATAGCAAATTCCCTGCAAATTGTGAACACATGCTGCTGGAGCAATACAAGGAGGTTTGATTTGTGGATTGGGGGTTGGAACCTGAGGATCTTTAAGGCCCTTTCCAACCCAAACCATTCTGTACTTCCATGATTCTATGACTTGGGTGGCACATAATTATTTTGAGAGCCTAAGCACTTCTGAGGTGAGCAGAGCTATTTTGCTGTCACCTGGATTACACACAAATGCAGATGTTGTAGTCAACATCTCAGCTCCCTTCAGAAGGAAGTCACCTAATACAACTGACCTTTTTTTATTTGCAGCTGTGGCAGTAATGGGTCTAAAAGATGGGGTGCAAGCTGGAGCCCCTCCAGCTGGATCACCCTTGTGACTGTGCTCTGCCTGACTCTCTGGGTCCAGAGCCTCACACCTGTTTCTCTAAGGGGAACTGGGGATGTGATGGGGTCAGGAGGTGATTCTTTTACCTCTTCCATCAGGGACTTGTTTCCATTCCCCCCATCTCCCTGGTTTGCTCCCTCTGCCTGATGGCAGGACAGGCAG
>NW_008676414.1:11531-12446 GCF_000695815.1 Acanthisitta chloris
CTGTTCCTCTTTCACTGCCCCTCATGGTTTTAATCTCCCTACTTGTCCCTTGAGCTCTGCTCCAGGCACAGCAAATCATTCACCTGCTCACAGGTGTGACTCCACTGTCCTCTGAAACCAGTGCCAGCCCAAGGCTGTGTGCAGCACTGACCTGTGACTAACCACCCTCACTTATCGCTCTTGCCAACTGCCCTAACTGCCCTCACCAACTGACCACCCTCACCGACTGACCACCCTCACTCACTAACTGCCCTCACCGACTGACCACCCTCACTCACTAACTGCCCTCACCGACTGACCACCCTCACTCACTAACTGCCCTCACCGACTGACCACCCTCACTCACTAACTGCCCTCACCGACTGACCACCCTCACTCACTAACTGCCCTCACCGACTGACCACCCTCACTCACTAACTGCCCTCACCGACTGACCACCCTCACTCACTAACTGCCCTCACCGACTGACCACCCTCACTCACTAACTGCCCTCACCGACTGACCACCCTCACTCACTAACTGCCCTCACTGACATCCCCTCACTGACTGACCACCCTCACTAATCGCTCTCGCCAACTGCCCTAACTGCCCTCACCGACTGACCACCCTCACTCACTAACTGCCCTCAGTGACATCCCCTCACTGACTGACCACCCTCACTAATCGCTCTCGCCAACTGCCCTAACTGCCCTCACCGACTGACCACCCTCACTCACTAACTGCCCTCACCGACTGACCACCCTCACTCACTAACTGCCCTCACCGACTGACCACCCTCACTCACTAACTGCCCTCACCGACTGACCACCCTCACTCACTAACTGCCCTCACTAACCACCCTCACTAATCGCTCTCGCCAACTGCCCTAACTGCCCTCACCGACTGACCACCCTCACTCACTAACTGCCCTCACTA
>NW_008676415.1:0-26506 GCF_000695815.1 Acanthisitta chloris
GCTCTCCTCCGGTATCTCCTTGCCCGGTGTCTCCTTGCCCAGTATTCCCTTGCCCTGTAGCTCCTTGCCCAGTATCTCCTTGCCCCGGTGTCTCCTTGCCCAGTATCTCCTTCCCGGTATTCCCTTGCCCAGTATCTCCTTGCCCTGGTATTCCCTTGCCCAGTATCTCCTTGCCCCAGTATTCCCTTGCCCCGGTATTCCCTTGCCCAATATCTCCTTGCCCCAGTATTCCAGTGCCCAGTATCTCACTCCTTGCCCCAGTATTCCCTTGCCCCGGTATTCCCTTGCCCAATATCTCCTTGCCCCAGTATTCCCTTGCCCAGTATCTCCTTGCCCCGGTATTCCCTTACCCAGTAGCTCCTTGCCCAGGATCTCCTTGCCCAGTATCTCCCTCCCCCTGTATCTCCATGCCCTTAGGTTTCTCCCTCCCTTGAATTTTCTCCCCTCTCCGCAAAGTTTTCCATGCAGCCTCTGCAGGGAGATCCCAGTAGAGATTTTTGGAGTTTTGTTTCATTTTTAAATTTTTTTCCCCCCCCGTGAAATTCAAGAGCTGCAGAGGACACAAAGCGTCGGAGGGGAGGGAGGCTCGGAGCGCTGACTGGGGTGGATTCTGTGTGTGGCTGCTGCGGGAGGCTCCGAGGGGGATGTGTATCCAGGGGGTCCGGTTTCAGGAGAGGGAGCTGCAGGGAAGAAAAGCTAGATGATAAAATTCCCTGTCGCTGCCGTTCGTGGGTTTCTCCCCGCGCTGGATCTGGAGGGTTTGATGAGAAGAGTTTTGTGCGGGGTGTAAATAAGGTTTCAATGCTGCGGTGGGTTTCGCTCTCTAAAGCCTCTTGGTGATTTGGGAGAGAACCTGGAAAAATCTGAAATGCATTTGGTGGAAGGCTGGTGGAAAATATCCAACTGCTGAAAGGAACGAGGAGTGAGTAACAGCGATTCGGAGCGGTGCCTGGGTGCTCGGAGGGAGCGAGGGGAGGCAGATGAAAGAAGTGTGGGGAGGCAGAAGAGCTGTTCCACACGCTCAGGCACAAAGAGGACTTGCTGCAGCCATGTTCGGCAGCGCCGTGCTGGAGCAGGGAGCAAACCTGCTGGGACCCATCGCCCCTGCCCTTCCCGCTGGGACCAGGAACGTCCCGGGACAAATCTCTGCTGGGGGAGGAGGGGGAAGAGGGAAACGGAAGCTGCTCTGAATGGAGAAGTCAAGAACGAGTAGCACAGGGTCATCTGGATTGCAAAGCGCTGCAGGATCTGCTCCTGTGTCATCTGCTTGTGGCTGGTCACCGGTGCGAGTTGAGATGAAAACACATGTGAGCTTTTTATGCTGTCTCTATGTAGGAATGGTTATTTTAGATGTGCTAATTGCTGTCCTTTCTGCCTGCAATTCGTGGCCTGGTGTGGCAGACAGCTCAGCATCTCGTTCTGCTGTGACATTGGAGTCATGTTATTGCCAGATCTGGTTAGAACTAGATGGTAAATTAGGAAGCAGATGCTGACTGGGAGAGGTTGTTGTGGTATGTTTTTATATGCTATAGAAAGAAAGGTGATACATACTGGTGAAATGGTGTAGTGATGCTATATTGATTCATCAGTGTTTAAACAGCTCTGCTGCATGGGAATGTTCCTGGGAAAATCTGCAGTTGCCCCCTTTTTCTGCCTCTTGGATGCTTTGGGAGGGGATGGAGTAGTTTGAGTGGAATTAAAGAGGCAGTATAGCGATTTTGACACAGGAAAATCTGTATTCTCAAAAGGAACTTAATTTTTTTTGCATTCTTAGAAGTGCAGTACTGAGGTGTTTGTGCTCAAGAGCAGTAGTAGAGAGTACTGCTTATAAATAGTTCCTTTTGTTTTATGTAACATTTGTAGGGGTGTGTGTGCAGAGTCATAGATTTGTCCCCTGAAACTTACAAGCTGCTTTTGTAATCTTCTTTTTCTTCTGAAAATTATGTTTGTGAAATTATGTTCAGCCTAATCGAAGGACTATTTTTCATGTCACCAATATAGCACTTCGAGAAGTGCAGCAGGTTACTGAGAAAAAGGGTCGGATTAAATGATTCTAGAGAGCAAATTGGCAGGAGCTGCTTCATTTTGAGTTGGGCAGAGCTTTGAAAACACGTCAGTTTCCAGTGCTTTGAATATTTAGGCCAAAACACTGGTTTCTCACTCTATGTTCTCCCTTTCACTGGGGAAGAAAACCACACAACCAACCTGTATTTAATATATGCCTTCTTTTGTTGATCGTGGCATGGCTTTCTTTTTAAACAAGATTAAATTTCTGTTTACCTTAGACCTTAGCCTTTGTTTTAAGTAGCAGGGAATGGGTTTTTAGGAGCAGGTGTTGTAAGCAGCAAATCCCTGTTCTGCATGTGACTGGTATGTGGTTTGAAGGGCTGAAAGTTGAGGCCAATAACAAGTGTTTCCAACTATAGTATAGAAATTTGCTAGAAAAATCAGTGATGTTTGATCAGGCTTGACTTGCACCCTGTGTTTCTCATGTGCTGATCTCCCAGGCTGGTGAGTATTCATGATTCATCCATTTAAATGTAGCAAAGAAGTAAAATCTAACTTGCTTTTTAGAGCACTTAGAATGTTAATGTGCATGGAGTTAGGTAGAATTTTTGTTCATTCCTGGGGGGAAAAAAGCTGTTTGCAGAAAGCCTCATACTTCAGAAGCAATAAAATCCCTTTGGCAACACCTAATTTATTCCCAAAACAGGCTTTTAGCCTTGTGCTGTGATGTGAGTGTATCCGGTGCCTCTGGGTTGCAAATCATATTGCAAAGTTCCTGTTGATATTCCACTCTATTCTGAACTTCTGAGGTACATCTCAAGATTGTCCCTGTGAGTGTAAATGGACCCATAACCTGCAGAATTGGTACTAATGCAGCACTGATAACCTGTATGAGGCAGAATGTCTGGGATAATGAGATCGTTTGGGGCCTCCAGCAATCAGCATTGCAGAACAAAACCTGGAGGTCTCCTGTAACCCTCTGAATTTCCTTGTAGGGCTGTGCAGTTCATCTGTCCCCACAACTCCTGCAGAATTCTTTCTGCCTGTTAGACTCCAAACACTCAGGAGGAACAACAAAGTGGAGACGTAGCACTGAACTTTGTTTTTCACCCTGGTTTGAGAGTGCATGTAGGGCTAACAGGTAGGATGCTGTAGTACATCCTTCGTGTCTGATTCTTGGAATGGGCAGTGTTTTCTAAATCCTAATTTCGATAGGATTAATTTTTAATGTAAACTATAAGTAAAAAGATTGTGTACCAGTGTACAGACCTGACTTGTACCTTCAGTAATTACACTTTGGGGACAACAGGCTGTAAAAGCATCCTTGGATCTCCTTCACCCTTTTCCTCTCTTGGCTAATGGGAAAGAACACACAGCATAGCACACACAGCTCTTCTGAAGGGTGCTTTAGCTAGTGAAATCTTAGTTTGTGCCACACTTCCTTCCAGTGTCCTTTTGTGTGGTATGAAGCCCTTGAAACAAGTGGCATTACATTGCAAACTAGGCTGAAACTAGCCTCAGCACTTGGGTGCTCGTCTCCTGAGTGGAAAAGGCTGTGGCTGCATGGTTGGTGTATTGAAAGGAATGAACTTTCTTGATAACTTTTGGTACAGAATGTAGTTTGGGGGAGCTATGTGTAAATTTGTGGTCAAGTCATCCAGGAAAAACTCTGCCTCTTCAGATCACTGTCAGAGCGTGGCAAGTGATAAAGTGACTAAATATGGAAAGATTTTTCTTTTAGTGATTAATGTTTTAGAGGTGCAAACTCTGTGGGTTTGGTGTTGGGTGGTTTTTGGTTTTTTTTTTCCCCACATTCTGTGTAAAGTTTAAAAAAAGCCCGGGGATAGAGGTGATTTAATAAAATTTTTCCTTGACCTTTGTGGAAGCTGAGTGGCTGCTAACAGCTGTCAGTGTCAGCCCATGAGAAGGTGGATACTGAGTATTTGCAAAGGACTTAATTTGCTGCCCTTATGCAAGGGGCTCTGTTGGCCAACTCCTTGCAGAACTCATACTTTGGGGACCACACCTTCTGTTTGTCCAGTGTCCCAGCATGCTTTACTATGGAAAAACAGGATTTGTGGCTATGGTTATTTTTACCTTTTCAAGTTCATTCCACATAGGTGCAACTCTAGAAGGCCCCACTTGCTATCTGTAACTGCTAACTCGTTTCCTTTCTCAGGACTTGGGTCTATTTCATCAGCAGAATTTGTGTTTAAACAGCTGTAATCTTGCATTTTTGCAGTTTGCTTGAATGCAGCATTGTTCTTCAGTAGTATTTGTAATGTATGGGTGTTGCATGTAGTGGTGACTCACATCTGGGAACTTTCTGGAGTACCTGGGTGATTTTGACCTTCTTAGCATTACACAGTGGTGTTGTCTGGGCACAGTAGTCAAATGTGATCTTAAAGGCCCAGTTCTCCCCTTGTTCCCTCGAAGAGGATCTGCAGAGCTGGGTCTAGGTTTGGTATAGTGATTCTTGAGTCTGGTTTTGTTGTATGCACCACTGTAATGGATTGCATACAATGGAAATTGTGTGTGCCATCCCACCCATCCCATTCTCACACCTCCTACACCCTCTGCCCCCCAGTTCCTTGGGTTGGGGTGTTAATTCCTAGTCTCTTACAGAGAAAAAGGAGGTGGTGTCTGATGGGAAAAGGACACAAGTCTTGCACGATGAATCAAAGGTTAACTCTGAGTTGAGAGTTTCCATTACAGACCTAACCTTCACAGGTGGGTGGGTGAATCCTTGGCAACTTAGACAATCTTCTCCTGTGGTCATGGCAAATGCCCTTCTGGAAGGTTTATTTTACTGTAAATTGGCTGTGAATTGTTGCAGTTTACTTGATGTCATTCAGAGAGCTCCTAGAGGCAGAGCTGAGTATTCCTGACCCCCTTTTTGTTTCATAGAACATTGGTTTCTGTTTAGCAACGTATTAAAACTTTCGTAGAATGTTTTAATGTGGAATGTCACCCACAAAAATATACTCCTTTCAAAGCGTCTGGAATGTCACCCACAAAAATATACTCCCCAGAGTAAGGCACCCTAAAAGTTAATACAGTGAGAGGGTGGAAAAGAAAAGGCTGAGGTCAGTAATAAATTAATCATATTTATAATTTTGGCTTGGTTATTCTAAGGCTCCTAGTAAAAGTTGTACTCAGAGTGCTGAAGATGGGCACTTCAAAGCAAAATACACTTTTTATTAACTAAGTATTCTGTATGGTTATTTGGGCAGTTTTGAGGTAGTAAAATTGTCTGACATTAATATCTCCTTATTTCACAGTCACTGTTTTAAGTGGTCAGCCTGAATATGCAGATTCCTGAGAGAGGAATAATTTATAGAAGCTGAATCATTGCCCAGTATCTGCATTCCACACTCACACCTTTTTGCCTTTGCCCAGCACAGGGTGGGACTCCAGGCTGCTGCAGCATGTGCATTTTAGTCAGTGCCATCCTGGTCCTTTTCATTAGCTTTAAAGGAGATACTTTTTACACTTGAAGCTGATGTGTTGTGTGGGAGTTCCTGCTGCTCACAGGAGCTGGTTGGTAGCAGAATGGAGTGATGTGTGAGTCCCCCACACTCACTTTGCCTTTGCCCAGCACGGGGTGGGACTCCAGGCTGCTGCAACATATGCATTTTAGAGTCAGTGCCATCCTGGTCCTTTTCATTAGCTTTAAAGGAGATACTTTTTACACTTGAAGCTGATGTGTTGTGTGGGAGTTCCTGCTGCTCACAGGAGCTGATTGGTAGCAGAATGGAGTGATGTGTGAGTCCCTGTCTACACCCCTTGGTACTTGCAGGAGGGGTGGGACTCCAGGCTGCTGCAACATATGCATTTTAGAGTCAGTGCCATCCTGGTCCTTTTCATTAGCTTTAAAGGAGATACTTTTTACACTTGAAGCTGATGTGTTGTGTGGGAGTTCCTGCTGCTCACAGGAGCTGATTGGTAGCAGAATGGAGTGATGTGTGAGTCCCTGTCTACACCCCTTGGTACTTGCAGGAGTAGGAAGATTCCCTTCTGGCACCTGCAGGAGTTGCTGGGTCTTGAATGTATGAATGTCTGAGTAATTTAATTTACAGTTCTGCTTTGCTTTACGAAGGAGGAATTTCTACAATACTGTCCAACAACCTATTCTTGTATTTCCTACCCATTCATTAAAGAATGGAGGGTTTAGGGTCTTTCATCTTGAGTCAAGACTGCAGAGTATGTGTTTCCCCTTTAGTCACAGACTCTTCCCAGTCATATTGTGTCTGCTCAAGATCCCCCCACTTCCTTGAACCATATGGGAAGGCAGTCAGACATGAGGCCCATGTTTTTCTGGACTCTTTGCAGCTCATTAGTGTTACTCATGTTGTGAAACATTCTTTTACAGCAGAATTTCAAAAGCTGTGAAAGATTCTTTTAAAGCAGAATTTCAAAAGCCTGAATTCCACATGAAGAGTAGGAGCCACTGCTGCACTGTGACTTAATAATCTGCTGTACATTATTGCCTTTGATTGCTGGACAGGTAACCTGCTAATGAATTTTTGGAGATTCACTTTCATCCTGTTTGAAATAATGCTGCTGGGATTGGTTGTTCATTGAATCCGACCCAGCTGTCAAAATCCAATGCTTTGTTGAGTTTCCGTAGTGTTCACGTAAATATTTTGAAACAACTTCCCCCTTCCAATATAATCACACACTTCAGATGAAACTTCTTTTCCTCCTTCCACCCCTGGAAACTCTGCTTTGCTATTTTTTATTTCTTTCCTTCTTTAAACAATAAACTGGTGAAATCTAATGAGAGGAAGAACTGTCTCTTGGTATGTTACAGTCTGTGGGATTCTCACCAATCAATATCTTTGGCTCTGGAATAAAAAACAGTTGGAAAAGTAGTATCTATGTTGTGTGTCTCACCAGGGACGTGGTGGTTGCCCCAGGCCTGGTGGTGTTCAAGGCCAGGCTGGATGAAGCCTTGAGCAACCTGATCTAGTGAGGTGTCCCTGCCCAGGGCAGGAGTTTGGGACTAGATGATCTGTAAGGTCCATTCCAACCCCTAAGTTCTATGATTCTTTGTATGCACAGATGTATGTACAGGATGTGATGCTTTTAGCTTGTCTTCTCCAGCAGGTGTGGGAGGGAGGGTGGCTTGGATCCCTCTGTAATTTAACATGATTGCTTTGTCTGCATGTTGTCTGGATAACCTTATTAACCTGATCAATAATTTCTTTTGGCTCAGTTCATTAACAATGGTTTGTCATAATTAGATAAGGTTTCATTTTACATCTAAAAATGACAAAACTGCAGATGGGGTTTCTGCATTATTTGAAGTGCAAGAATGAAATGTTGCTTGCCTGGTGTTCATTGCTCATCCCTGAAGCAGATCATGTTGTAAAGCACATAGAGAAGCAGTTCTGTTGCAATGTTGTCCTGAATTTCTTTGGGGAACAGTCAACCCAATTGGAAAAACAACCAGAAGAACTACAGCAATGCCCCAGACACCCTCAGAAACCCAGTAAAGCAATAAAACTCGGAATGGAGCTGCTTGGGAATTAATGTCTGGTTTAGAAGGATGGTCCCCAGTGAGCTACCAACTCACCCAGATAGTCTTTAATCCTGAGGAAATCCCACAGTGGATTATTCTGCTGTTGTAGATTTTTTCTGTTAGATATGTGTCACTTGGCCATGTCCTGTTCGGTGTTTTTCAAGAGTTTCTGGTTGGTACCTAAAGAGTTTTTAGAGCAAACCCCTCAGCTGTGCCCTGGCAGTGAGGCAGTGCTGCTGGAAGCATTCACCTACCTGAAGGAGAAGGGTAGTTTGTAGTGTTTAGACGTACTCCTCTGGGAACAGCAGGTACAATTTCTCTCATAAATTATTCATTTCATAGTTCAAAAATTTTACTTTCGTTGTGCTGAGCCTGTGCAGATAAAGGAGCACTGCCAAAGTGACAGCAGAAGGATCATCTTGCAGAGATCCTGAGAATATTGCTAAATTCTAACTGCACTCCTGGAGATTTTGCTCCAGTTAACACCAAGAAATTGCTTATTGGGTTCCTTGTACAGTTTTCTGTCTCAGCCTCTCTCTAGACTGAGCTGGGAACTCTTCTTATTAAGCAGGTATTTAACACTTTCTGTTGAAGTCATCTGTTTTCTGCTGCTTAATTTTTTTCCATGTTAGTCTGCTCAGGCTGCAGGTTTCTTCTTGCTGTGCCTGCCTCTCACTTCTTGCATTTCAGAGTAGTTGGGATTATTCAGTTGCTACCAGGGCCAGTGCATTGCACATGCCAAACACGATGCCGCTTTGGTTTTTGGAAAGCTGCAGTGCTCCCATTCACTGGAGTTTTGAAATTTGGCAGGCAAAAGCTGTTGAACAGGGATATGCCTGGTGCTGTTCTCAAGAAAATATTCCCAAATTAGGCAAACCTGTAAGTCTTTGAAAAAAATACTGCTTTGCATGAATATACTAGTGCTGAAGTCTTCATGGGTACTGGCTAGGTTTTGGCCTTGGAGGAGTTTTTGTGGGACAAGATGATGAGGTCACCCACAGAATAATTGATGATGCCTCAGTCTGGTCCTTGCAGAGTGCAGCCAGACTTCCCATGCCACGGCTGCTCCAGGCCAGGGTGGAGCTGAGCAGCCTCTGCTGCTCTCAGGCTCCTTTGTTGGCACCCGGTGGTGCGGAGGGAGAAGTTGGCAGGAGCACAGTCCTGGATCAGTGGGATCTGGGCAGTGTTAGAGAGGAATAGCATGGGTCAGTGAGTTGGGAGAAAGCAGCCTGACAGCTAGGAAGGAGAGAGGATGGAGAGCATGTCTGCACCAAGTCATGCTAAAGGTCCCTCTGACCACTTATTCTTCCTTAATGGTAGCAAACCGGTTCTTCTGTTGTTCTGGACTGGTTTCTTCCCTTGTTAAACTCACCTGGCAAACCGGTTCTTCTGTTGTTCTGGTTTCTTCCCTTGTTAAACTCACCTGAGGGTGTGGAGTGAGGGAAGAGATGCTGTGGTCACAGAGCAAACTGCCTGATTCAAGAGACTGAATGTGGGGAAGGAGGGGTAGAGATCATGCCAGGATCTAATTACAGACAGTTGGATCTGCTTGTCTAGGAACTGTTTCTGTGATTGAAGTGCCAAGAATGATGGGGATGGGGTCATTTGAGGAGAGAGAATTCAAGCTGGAAGTTCAGAACCAGGACTAACTGGGCAATGAGAAATGAGTTTAAACCAAGGAAACAAGGAACCAGTCAGTAACAAGGAAACAGCCTGGATAGAGAGCAAGGTTGGGCTCTGGGTAGGACGGGTGGGATTGTGACTTGCTGTCAGACAGGACATGCAATGGGATTAGTGCCTTGGGAACAGTGAGTCAAGAGTTTGATGGGATCAGGAGAAAGTATAGTGGGTGCACTAGGGGAAGGAAGGAGCATGGAGCAAAGGATGAAGGTTAGAGAAGTAAAGTAGTGTAGGGGCCTAGCAGTCCTCTTTTGCCTGCTTGGCATTGCAGCACTGCTATTTTTATGTGGCTTTTTCCAGGTAGTATTTAAGTCAAGTTGACGTACAGGTTTGCCTGTATGTACATTGATTTCTGTGGTTGCATTTTGCACCTTTAGTCAGTGTGGAAGAAGATCTGACCACATCCCCAGATGAGAGCTTTATCAACAAGTGTGTGCGCTGCTGTTTTTCATCCACTCGTTCTGTGGCAGAAAGCCTTGAGGAATTGTTTAGCAAATAAGTTTGAAATGTGTTGAGATAATATTTTTCACTTTGCATTATACTCCCTTCTGCAGAGATAAATGCTTTAACACTTTTATCTTGTGTTTACAACAAGACAAAAACGATTGGCATGCCGCAGTAAGTGAATGGAAGTGTGTTTTCTCAAACAAAAGTTAAATGGGGAAGGGAAATATTTCTTGCCCTCTTGAGGGCTATCGATCTGTCAAATGTGGGTCTTACAGGAGTGGCATTCATTAAGAGTGTGTAACTAAGGTTTTGCTGCAGTAAAAGAGAAACTGGCAGTGGATGAAGCAGGAGAGCTGCTGCAGAGCACTACATAAATATTTTTTCACCCATCCTGCCTCTCTCTCCCAAGTATAACAGTCTGAGATCCTTTTGCTCATGTGTAGTCAGTGGAAAAGCCTAAAAATAAAGGGTGAGAGGAAAAGGTTGTATGTGCTGGTCAAGAGCCTTTATTTCCTTACAAGTCTTTGGAGTTGTGAAACATCTGGGTTTCAGAGAGGATGCTTTTGGCATGTGTGTGTAACTTAACATGCAAAAGATGAAAAACTGTGTGTAGCACAGCTTTGTTTCAGTTTCTGGTGTGAAAAAAACTCCCAACAACCTCTTAAGCAAACATTTTGGTAGTGTCTGTATTGGTTAGAAGCTTCTTTGCTGTGTTCCTCAAAGACACCAGTCAGTTAATCCGAGAGGATCCATCCTGCCAAAGGACAGCCAACCTGCCTGCTGTGGACAAAGCATCCAACACTCAAATTGTTGTATGCTTTACCTGAAACCCTAAATTGTCAGCTGAGCACACGCACCAGATAACCCTTTAGGTAGTGAGAATGCATCTTGCATGACATGTGTGACTCGGAGCCTATTTAAATCAGTGCCCTGGGGATTTACAGCCTTATTTTTGGAACAGGGGGGGGCTAGTTAGGTTCCAGTGCTATTTAAAGACAAAATAAAGTTTCTCTGGCTGTGTAGCTGCATGTGGTCTTCTGAGATGCAGTGGAGTGGCTCAGGGAAGGATCCTAGAAGGGTGGCAGCACATATCCCTGCCTGGTAAAGCATGACATGAACATGAGCATCTCCACACCTCCTCTTCTGGATAACTGGGGACTGGTTTTCCTTCTTGCAGTGCTCTGATTCTTGTCTGTCTCATCCTTATATACCTGTATTCTGTATAAAATTGCTGGAAGCTCCTTTTCCAGAGGTTCAGTATGATTGACACAAAACTACCTAGAAATAGGAAAGCTGTAATTGTTGGAAGATGACAATTTTTGCAAGAAATGTGCTGTTGTGAAACATATGCACCTAATTTAGGCATCTTTGGAGACTGGGTCTGCATAGTTGTCACTCTTCAAAAATACTTAGTCTTGAAGAGAAAGCTGCTGTATCACAGTGCCAGCATTTAGTGGTTGAAGGAGCGTGTTGAATTGTTCCACTGACAAAAGCCTTTGCTGAGCTAAACAATACAAATATAAATATTTCAGTTGGTTATTAGCAGTTGAGCTGAAGTACTCAGTGGTTGGGAACAGCATGACAAAGTCGTGCACTCCATTCACACAAAGGTCAGAAGAGATTTTTTACATGATATTTATGGGTTTCATGCATACAATTACAGACATTTGTATTGACTTGAGTGATGAGTCTGTTGTTGGCTCAGTGTAGTCATCTTCTGTGGTTTGCTTGTGGGTTAATGTCTGGGAACTAGAGAAAACTGAATAGTGGCAGGAGTCACAAGCTAGAATCCACACTTGCAGTGCTGAACAAGGAGAAAAGTCAAAATAATGGGAATCCAGAGCCCATTTTTGCAATTAGAATGTGAGAATTATGTGGGTTTTTTCCTTTATCCATGATACGTCAGCACACACAGCGTTTGGGAGTTGCTGGTCAGTGGAGCAGTATTGATTTCCCTCTGGGGGCAAGGCATGCATCCAACCTTCTCACCAGGGGGTGGGATTGATTCCTTAATCAGAACAGCACGATCCATCCTGAAGCTTCCTCAAGGTATTAGGGCTAAATTAAACAGTCTGGGACTAGTAAGCCCTAATGCACTTGAAGAGGCTTTCCTGGATAGGAGAATTTTGAAAATAATCAGAAGATGAACCCAAAAGTAACAGAAAAAAGCCACAGGCACAAATCAGCCTTAAAAAGGGCCTTTAAAACATTTTCTTTGTGTGGTGCAGTGCCTAATGCTCAGATTCCCTTAGGGGAGAAAAGCTGCATGAACTATATAGCTCTATTCATGGCATTGCATTTGGAACTTGTTTTCTCTCCTTTGTGTTTGTGTTCCATAGCTGTTCCAAAAATAGATACGATCACAAATACTAAATTAGCAGAATTAGACATCTTAGAACTAGGAAATAAATTTGGGTTTTTTTAACATCAGTCACTACTGGGGAAATGTGGGTTCTTATGCATGTTGTATGATGGCCTAATTTTGCAAAATGTTAAGTTTGTGTTTCCTTCTGTGCATTTACAGAGTCCACAATGATACATGAATGTCTGGAGGATAAAAATGCCATGTTTGCATTCAGCTTTTCTGGAATTTTACTTTTCTTTGACTTTCTTTAACTTGGATGAGGCATGAAACATGACTGAGCTTTAGTCTGTACATTAAGTGCTCCTAAGCAAGAATTAGCTCTAATGTCAGTAACCTTGTTGGATGTGCTTAGTGATTGTTGTGGATGTCATTCATGTACAGAAGTACTCAAAAAATAAAAGGGAGGTAGACCACATGATGCTTCTTCAGTCTTGTTCTTAGTTCTCAGCCACTTTGGCTCAGTCCCTCTCACTCTGCAGCCCAGGTCAGGTAAGCAGTAATTTTCTTTTTCCAGAATATTGGAATCCTTTACAAGTATATCCAGGAGGCCTGAGGACTTCATAAAAGCTGGAATGGTCTGGGGTGACTCTGTGTTAATAATGTCTGTGGAGACATCCTGAATGTCTGATGGAAATTGGCAGTTGGTGTCATCTTAGACCTCTGACTTAGAGATGCTCTGCCACAGTACTACAACACAAACTTCCTTGGTCCTGCTGGTTCACAGCTCACCAGTTGTGTGTTTGCAGCCAAAACTCTTACTTGGGGACGTGGAATTGAACTTCGGGGTTTGTGAAAAACAAACCCTTTATTTTCCCTTTCTTGGCTGGGAACAATTTCGAATCAACCTTCGCACCAGGGTTGTAGCTATTTTGAGTGGAAGGTATTGTCTTTGGAACAAATGAGGAGCACTGATTGTCCTCTCTGTGGGAGGTCATGTTGTTGTCAATTCGTGAGGAATTGCTGCTTTCCCTGCCCTCTGTGTACTAGGTGAGCCTGCATTTGTTTTCCTCTTATCTCTGAATCGGTTCAGAGGCCAGACTTGCTTTCCCTCCTTGGCAGATAAAGCATCAAGTAGATTCAAGTCAATATCCTCTTTCATATTTTTAAGATGATTCAACTGCTCATCAAGCAACTGGTCTATCCCTGTGTTATAAAATAGTTGGGGAGTCATGGGACGTTCAGGGAACTGAGCCCAGAAGCTCCAGTTGCTGTATGAAGATCAGTAGCTCAGATCCAGACTTGCTTTCCCTCCTTGGCAGATAAAGCATCAAGTAGATTCAAGTCAATATCCTCTTTCATATTTTTAAGATGATTCAACTGCTCATCAAGCAACTGGTCTATCCCTGTGTTATAAAATAGTTGGGGAGTCATGGGACGTTCAGGGAACTGAGCCCAGAAGCTCCAGTTGCTGTATGAAGATCAGTAGCTCAGATCCATCCGAGTCAAAGGTTGGGCAGGAGGTTCCTGTTTGTTCTTCAAACAAAAGCATTTCTTGTGTGTTTGAGTGCTCTTTATTCCCACAGAGCTGCAGCCTTATAATGGATGAAAACTGAAGTGAGCAGAGCATAGATTTGAGGAAGAGGGAAAGGAGAAGAGGAGGAAGGCTGAGACATTGTTATTTTCAGTACTGGGGGTTGATGCAGGTTGCCAAGGGACTGGTGGACCTTCTGTCAGAAGGAACAGCTGGGTATTGGAGTTGGTCTCTGGGTTCACTGCAAGCTGAGGGGATCCTTGGTGGTGGTGTGGGAGTGCTGCAGCAGTCACTTGTCAGCTCCAGAGGCTGTGGAGATGTCCAGATCCCATGTGTCAGTGGTCCTTCAGAGAGGTTTCATCTGTGTGACAGCTCTGCATTGCTTGTGATGACCTTCTCTGCTTACAGGAGTGACTCACTCATTTAGGATCTGCTAGATGCTCTTATTTATTGAAGTTGCTTCCTGGGTAAATGTTTCTGAGCATGAGTGTGCTGAGGATTTGTTTTTGTTTTCCTTTGTCTCTTTTGCTAAGACACTACAGTTTACTAAGGAATTGTATTTAAATCCAGATTTGCAAGATATTTATCCATATTTTAAAAATTCCTTGTATTTTATACTCTTGTTTGACTAAACCACACTTTATAAGGCTGAAGTTAATTCTTCAGCCCTTACCCCTTATTGCAATGATTTCAGTGCAGATGAGAGTGAAGCCTTGGGCTTTCTTTTTATGCATCCACTGCTCTGGCTGCATTATGAGTCTCTGGCTTTTTTTTTTTGAGGTTAATAAGAAATCTAGATCATTGTGCTTGCTTTGGTAACGCTGACTCTGCTGCCTGAACATCTGTCACTGTTTGCAGTGGTGCCTGCACGAGGCAGGGTGATGTTCAGAGCCTTCAATCTCATGGCAGGCACATGTTTTCCTGAAGCATTTATTGTCTCTAGTATCCCAATAAGTTCTCCATTACATGCAGATGCTTTACACTTTAGTCTTGAGCTCTGATAAAGTAAACTTTCTCTTTTCTGATGTTCTGCAGCAGGACAAGTTGTTTTGTTAGTATCCTATTATTTTCCTTTGCCCCTCCATGTGTCCTCCCACGAGTAGATTATTTGCTCTCAAAAACACTGTCCTTTTTTGCCTCTCTTGCATTCCTCACCAGATTTACACTTACCACCAAGTGCTTCAGGATTTGCAACATTTGTTTCCAAAGATGTCCACGAAAGTGCAGTGTGATAACCTCTCCTGGACTGGAGTCAGGAAGTGTCATGTTCAAGGAGGGTGAATCAAGTGAATACACCAAGTGTCACAGGAACAGCAAAGAACTTGGAGGAAAAGGGACCCAGAGCCCTAGAAAGAGACTTGCTGGTAGTGACTTGGTAATTGAATAAAAGGGCAAGACTTCAAAAAAAAAAAAAAAGTATTTTGAGGTGATGAGTTTTTCCCAGTTATATTTGCTCTGATTAGCTGTAATATCCAAAGCCAAACATCTCTTCCATAAAAATAAGAACTTTGCCTTTAATATCTTCCACTTTGGAAGTGTCTAGTACCACCTCACTCCAGTAGTAAATGAATTGGAAGTGCATCCAGCAAGACTTCTAAGAAGTGCCTCAGTGTCATTTATAGGATGTAGCACATAGGCTGCTGCTGGTTTAATAAGTGCCTTGCTTAGTGTTGTGCTGTTCCACAAGTCCCACTGCTTTTAAATATAAATTTTCCTGCATTTTATGAATATTGGGGTTGTCATACAGTTGTTGCTGGGGATCCCACCCTCCTTGTGCTAGGTAGGCTGGAGCACATGTCACTCAAGGAAGAGAAAATCATACACAGGACTCAACCCTCTCCCATCTCATGGCTCTTTTGGTCTGGGGTAAACCAGTAATTTCTCTTGAGCCCACATTTGTTATGCAAGTTCTTATGTGCTGTGAAGTTGCAGCTACTGATTAGTTACTGGGACAAAGTTATAAAGTAAAATAGAGGTTATCTTTATTGCCTGTTCTTACACTGAAAATCAATATAATATCCTGATAGATACCCAAAATAGATTGTGTGTACTAGAATTGCAGAGTTCACTGAGTGCTATAAGTCTGTGTATCTGACAGCCACATTTCAAAGAGTTGTTTTTTTCAATGCACTAATTAATTCCCTTCTAATAAATAGTCATGCAAAAAATGATACACAACATCAATATTTAATAGCATCTGCTTCAAACCCCTTCGATCTAGACTTGTGAAGTTGTGTGGGGGTGATAGTCACACAGCCCTGATGAAGGGAGGATGGAATGTGTGTGTTTTGTTTTCATTTGAGGAATTACTTACTCCTTGAAGATGTGATTGTGAGGTGCCCTATGTGGTCCTGCCCAAAAATAATGGGTTGTAGGAAGCAGCTTCATCTCACTTCAGTGGCTCTTGGGCTGTGAATACTTGAGTGGATGTTACCAGAAAGGGAGTTTCTGTTTCCGAAAAGGGCTGAACTGGTCTCCACCTTGCAAATGGGCTGAGCTGGTTTCCACCTTGCAGGCTCACCCAGTTGAAGCAAATATGCAGAAGTAATACTGAAAGTGGACTGTAATCTTTCTCTTGCTGCAGGAAAGTGTGAGGCCGAGTGCCCGACATCTTACTCTGCACATCACATTGTTTCCTGTTCCTCTGCTGAGCAGCACAGCAATGAGCTGACCTAAATTTGTAGTTCTCTTGTGAGATGTCAGTCTGCTCTGGAGCTGTTTGCTGGATTTTCAGCTGTGAACTGGCTGGATTTTGTTGTTAGAGCTGTGTTATCAGCTGCCGATTTTGAATGTCAGGCGTGTGGAGAAGTGAATTTGTAAGAGATTTAGGTGCAATTTGTGGGCACTGTTCATTCCAAATAGGCCTGCAGAGTTGGGAAATCCGTTACTTTCTGGAAATGACAAACATTTGTCAGATTTCCTCCCACAGTAATGATAGAGAAGAGCAGTACTGTGCTCGCCATCCTCTTGATCCTTCATGTTTTGTTGTTGCTGTGTTAGGAAAACACAAGTAGCAGGTTGTAATGCAAGCATTCTCTCTGTCTGGTGGTGGTGTTGTGGTAGTCTTCTGCTTGTTCCTAGAGGAATGGGAGGAGAGTGGAGATCAGGATTGTATATCTGTGCAATTTTAGTCCCAAAATTCTACCCCAAGTGCTCTATGTGCAGCACACTTAGAGTCATAGAATCATCAAGGTCGAGGGAGACATCTAAGATCATCAAGTCCAACCATTAACCTGTCACTGCTCTAAACCCTAAACCATATCATCAAGTGCTAGATCCAGATGCCTCTTAAAAGCACTTCCAGGGATGGTGACTCCACCACTTTCACGGGCAGTATTCCAGTGCCTGACCGCCCTAACAGTGCAAAAAATTTGTCTATACCACTTGTCTATGGCATGGTCTTAATGAAGCAATTCATTAGGAAACATATAATTAGTTCCCACTCTGTTTCAAGGATGAGGTCTGTCATCCTGAGTTTAGATAGCCAGGAAACTGAACATGAGCCAGCAGTGTGCTCAGGTGGCCAAGAAGGCCAATAGCATCCTGGGCTGGATCAGGAACAGTGTGGTCAGCAGGACCAGGGAGGGGATTCTGCCCTGGACTCTGCAGTGGTGAGGCCACACCTTGAATCCTGTGCTCAGTTCTGGGCCCCTCAGTTCAGGAGGGACATTGAGGTGCTGGAGCAGGTCCAGAGCAGAGCAACGAGGCTGGTGAAGGGACTGGAGCACAAGTGCCATGAGGAGAGGCTGAGGGAGCTGGGGGTGTTCAGCCTGGAGAAGAGGAGGCTCAGGGGAGACCTTATCACCCTCTGCAACTCCCTGACAGGAGGTTGGAGTCAGGTGGGGGTTGGTCTCTGCTCCCAGGCAACCAGCAGCAGGACAAGAGGGCACAGACTCAAGCTCTGCCAGGGGAGGGTTAGGTTGGATATTAGGAAGAGATTTTTTTAGGGAGAGAGTAATCAGACATTGGAATGTGCTGCCCAGGGTGGTGATGGAATCACCATCCCTGGAGGTTTTCAAGCTGAGACTGGATGTGGCACTTAGTGCCATGATCTAGTAACCACGGTAGGGTTGGACTTGGTCTTGGAGGTCTTTTCCAACCTGGTTGATTCTATGATTCTATGAAACATCCCTGTAAAACATTCTGTCATCACACTGACCCAAACTGAACCAACCATTCTCCATTACGAAGATTTTAGTAACATTTAGCCATGGTTTGTGTTAGTCCTTTGACTAACAACATCATGATGTATGTGGTGTGGTGGTCTGGGTTTTGTTTGTCTTCTAGACACAAGAATGCTTTTGATTGCAGGCCCAGTAATGAGTCCAAAGTACAGCAAGCAGCTTTGCTCTTCAGAAACTGTAGCACCCTTTCAGGAAATATCTGCGGCGCCTCAGATTTTTTCAGCCTGCTAACACATTCAGCACACAGGACAAGCAGCTTAAGATCTGAATGAGATTGTTCACCAAATGAGTTGGTGCAGCATATTAATTTGCCAGTGCTTCTAAATGCCTGCAGTGTTACAAGGGCCTGCAATGGCACTAAAATACCAGGAGCTTTGTTGGCTCTAAACTCCTTACAAGAGAGTTTTAAATTCTTGTCTGCTTGCCGTAGCCTTACCAGCTTTATAAAGAATTTGGAGATCTGTATTTGAAAAAGGCTGTTCGTCCTAAGCTTAGCATAGTAAGAGCTTTTCCTGGTTGTATTAATTGTCTTGGAGTTGGATTGTGCTCTTGGTTTTACTGTATAGCTCATTATTATGAGCCTTCTATTAGTGCTTTTATCTCCATGCCAATGGATACATTTATTGCATGTTTTGATATGTGTTTAATCTCAATGGATAGTCTAGGATTTATGTTGAAAAAATATTTGCCTTTGCAGTTAGGTAAACTAACATAATGTGGTTTTAATGAGGCTGGATGCAGTCAACCTGCTTTTATGTGTATGTTCAGTTAGATTTTAAGTTTGTAAGTTAATGTTTAAATGCCAGAGTAGAACTGATATGACACTAAACCATTTTATTCTCTTTGTGTTGTGAGCCAACACTCTCCTCCCCCCCAAACCAGTATTCACTGGCAGTTGTTGCAGGAGAGGGACGTGAATCGCTTTTGAAAGCTACAAAAAGTTTAAAACTTTAGAAGTCAACTTTGAAGGTCTTAAAACAGATGCTTTTATTGAGAGATTGAACCCAAACGTTTTAGTGAAAGCTGCTGAGACAGGTCAAGCATAATGTTATTACCTGGTGCAGAAGAACTTCCAGCTGAGGTTTATGACCTGGTACTGGTTCACTGTTCAGAACTGGGAATTAAATATAAAGCTGTTGAAGCTGCATGGTTAGGAATGAAATGAAAAACCCCAAACACACAAAATCAAATGTTCAGGGCTGTCCCTTGTTTCACTGATCCTGGATTTAGGCAAATATGTGGTCTTAGAAGATGGGATGGGCAGAAGCAAGTGGTCAGACTGGTGTGACACGTGTGTTTTTTAATTGTGGCTCCAATAAGTACCAATTTAAATTGGGTAGTGCTTTTCATCACGACCGTCTGGAAACTGGAGCAATGGAACACTGTTTCCTGATGCAATTCCCATTAGGATTATAAGGATGCATGTTTATTCAAGCGCTGTGAAGGCTTGAAATCTATATCGTGCTGCTATCATGGTTACAGCATGAGTTCTGAAACATTCACATGGTTTTCTTGGAGCACGAGGGCATGTGATTGTTGTCACAAGAAAACTAGATTACCCCTTTTGCTCAGCTAGACTTGCCTGTCCACCTTATGAGCAGAGGGAAGCAATCCTTGCATAAAGGATCAAAGGATGTTGCTTACCTTGCTCAGGATGGTGAAATGTCATTTATTCTTGATGCTTAGGTTTCCAAGTCGTATTGGTCAAAAGAGAGTGTAATTGTTGATTTATTTCCATAAAATGTTCTGCCTGTTTTACTCAGAGAGGCCAGAGGCTGTCCAAGCCTAGATGCCTAGAAGGCTTGGACAGACAGTTGCTGCCCTACTTTCTAGAAACTGTAATTTTAGGTTGTCTTGGCTGGCACAGTATGTTTAGCACACTGAACTTGAGCTTTGTCCATTGGGCCTCCAAGTGTGGCTGTGCTGCAGCATCCTTGTGGCACAGGCAGCAAACCACCGCGTCTCTCTCGCTGCGCTGTGGTTCCCCACGTGTCTCTGATTCCTCTGAGCTGGTCCCAGTGTCAGATCTGTTGGTTTATAGGCAGCACTCAGCACAACGGGGCTGCTGTTAGAGCTGGGCAAGCTTTGCCACTGCTGCAACTTGCTTCAAATGCTCTTCTGTCAGGTGGTTTGGCACTTTAGGGATGGTAGAGATAATTGTGTTGTAAAACTTCAGATCTGTGCTTTTCAGGAGTGTCATTTATAGGGTAGGAAATGCTGATTTTGCAAAGCTGGGTGACATGTGATCTCTCTGCTCTTCTGTATGAGTGTTTGTTTAGTGTCCTGGAATTACACTTACCTCTTTCTCTTTAGATGCTTGCAGTTGTCTGGTGTCCCATGGGGAATCTCATGTATACTTGGAGTGAGCAGCTCTGGTGCCTTCACTGCAGTCCCCAGTGCATTGTGCTGGGCTGTGTGCTGCTCTGCTGCCTCTGCAAACCTGAAATGTGTGTGGGAGAACTTTCTCTTGTAGCCTAACGTGTAATTTAATTGATGTTTGTTTGGTAATTTGCCTCAGATTAAATTATTCATTGTCACTACTGAACAAATGCTTTGTGTGCCTCTGGTAGGTCAGCACTTTGCAGAGTGTTTCCCCTTCTTTGTTCCACCTACTTTGATGCATTCATTTATTTTTGCTGTGAGCTGAGAACTGAGAGAGGCTCCTCTTGGGAGGAGGGGGAGAGCCAGTGGAGTTTGAGGCTTTATACAGTGATTATTTGGTTAAGGGAAATGCGATTACATTTCCTCAGATTTAAACTTTGATGTAACATGAGTTCACATTATAATCAATGGGAGTTGTTACCTGAGGATAAACTTCATAGCAAGGGCATAGAACTGAGCATGAGAATAGGAATATATTTGCACAGGTTTCTGATCCCTAGCAAGATGTGTCAGGGGTAGAGTTGCCACCTTAATTTTGCTTTGACCATACTTAAGTTTGGTAATTCAGTGGCCACACAGGTGATTTTTGTCTCTGCAGAGAAGTGGCATGGAAATTTGCAGCTTCAAGTTGGAGTGTTTTATGCAGGTGGCATCAGACTGATGTCAAAATCAAGGCAAATGGGCTGACTCCAGGCTGTACATGCAGCTGGGGTTAGTCCCTTCTCTGAAGGCTTTATCAGCCTAAAAGCTGAGAGGAGAAAGGTATTAGCTAATAGGAAAATATTTGACAGGATGTTAGAGGAATGTCTTGGTTGCCATGTTCACAGCTGTAGGAAGAGTTGGGTCTTACTGTAATGAAAAAAGCTGTGTGACAAACCCGAAAGGATGTAAGGAACAGAGTCTCTGCAGCTTTTCTTCAGCTGTTTGCTTATTTTCTATTCCTGGCCTAGTTCCAGAATTAATCCATTTTTTTTGCCGGTGTTGCTTGACTCCACAGTGTGTATGAGTGGATAATTTTGAATCATGAAATGCACTTTGAACACAGTTTGTTTGCAGATTTTTGAAGTGACCAACTTTGTGTTTGAAGTTGAATTATGCCTTTGCTTTGCAGAAATCTACTCAGAATGGTGTTGTCATTCTATCAGTTGCATTATATTCCTGAGTAATGTATATCTCTGAGAATGCTCCTGTTTTGGAAACTTCATGATTTCTTGGATCAGAGCAGAAGCACCTAATCTAAATTCTGGGTTATAAATGGAATGCAATGGCAGATAGAAATACTTAAGGCATAGCAGTAATCTTATTTGGTCCTGAGTGTGAAGTGGCCCTTGAAAAATCTAGGACTGTATTTGTCACGTCGTGGTATTTCAGATGCTAAAAGCTTTTTGAACCCCTTCTGCAAAGAAGTTTTTCAGCTGTTAGTTCCGTTGAATTTGGAAACAAGAGGAGGGAACAGTCAGTTCAGATTTTCACCTTCCAGTTGAACTTCAGGGAAGGGCTTTGGACACACTGTAGGGGGTGTGTATTTTTTTAACCCTAGTTCTTGCCATTCCTCCAATGATTCTAGGAAAGAGCCTCCAGCTAAGCAGAATTGGTGACTTTTATGACATTATTCATTTCCAAGAGCGTAAACATCCCGTAAGGACACCATCCCTGCAGTGGGGTTTGGTTGCTTCTGAGTGCCTCACAGCCAGAGGAGGAGGTGAAAATGAATCTGAAGAGTAAAGGTTGTGCTGTTTAATTAATAAATACATCTTTGCCTTTGTATCTGTGTAGAAAAGAGCTTTGCACATATGCTCAGTTCCACACCCAACAGGTGATTTATGTAGTGGAGGTTAGAAGAGAAGTTTTGCTGTTGAGAACACCAGGCAAACCTGGTGAGACCTTTCCTAGTATTTTAACTATAACCTGTTTGGGCTGATTTGGATAGAGGGAGATCAAGGATTTTGTGGCAAAGTTGAACAATGATGAAGTTTACTTGGCAAAGTTGAACAATATCACTGATTGTCTTTAAGCAGTTATATAAAAATGATCAAATTAATCCCCTCAAAACCTAACAACCACCACCCCCAAAAAACCTCCCACCTTACCCAGATATTACTTCTCCAAGGAAGTCAACTGATTGGGATTGAAATTCAGGATTTCCTGAACTCCCTCTGTGCGCTCAGAGCTGTGTCAAATTCAGAAAGGTTTGATACCAACAGCAAAGTCATCTGCTTGGATATTCTCCATGATGAAGCCAGTGTGGCACTGGATTAAGAAGTTGTTGGACAAAAAGCTCATTTCCCCAAAATACATTCCCACAGTTTGCTACAGTTCGAAGTATTGTTCTTGTGGACAAGATCCTGCTATTGTAATTGAGTATGGTTTTGGGTAAGAGGGCAGGGTTGCCTTTTTTTTTGGTGTGGTGATCCATTTAAAAGAACATAGGCTTGTTTGTTTTTCTATTGTAGTTATCCATGCAATAAGCAGGAACACTCTATGGTTCATATGTAATAATTAGTGCACAGCTGCCCAAGGGGGAAACTGTGGGCAAGAGCTCTTGTTGATCTTTGTTTTAACAGCTGGGATTATTAAGGGAGAGCTTCACAGACTGGAGGGGGAAAAAAAAAAGAGGATGAACAGTTTAATCCAAGATGTAGCCAGGCACCAAAAGATTTACTGGGAATTAGTTCTAAAATTGCATTTGCTCAAATTATTTCAGAAGAAACAAATGGGTGTGTATGAAATAATCGGGGAAGTGGGATGGTGCTGGGGAACGGGGAGAAGTTGCAAAATTTGTCAGCTGAAAAACCTTCCTGGAACAAGAGCTGCATATATTTAGCATTGTTACCATGCTGCAAGTCCTGGGGGAGGCAGCTCGGATCTGGAGCTCTGCTGTGGCTCATGATTTATACCCTCCCAGCAGCACAGCCATACACACACCAGGGTCTGCTCCTTTTCAAAGCTCTTGTTTATAACACACGGAACAGAGAATCCCTGTGGGTCCTTGCAGCTTTCAGTCTGCTGCTCTGGATACTGTCAGCAAAAACCAAATCCCTGTCCCATTTCTGTTCCCCCAGGATGATCAGGAGGATGAGGTTAGCACTGCTTTGTTTTGTTTCAGGTTTTTTTAAATGAATTTCGTGGGTATAATTAATGCTAGTGGCAGAGATGCATCATCTCTCTGGCCCCAGTAGATTTGAGCGGTTATGAGCCTTTGCTTAGCTAATGAACTTGCATTTTAAGGTCTAGATGCTGCTGGTTTTCCTCATACCTAGTAGGAATAAGTTCACCTAAATTGGTTGAGTTGCACTAGTATCACCAAAAGCAGCAGCATGTGCTTGTTGGTCTTCAGTTTAAAAAACTGAACAAATCCATAAAAAAAAGGTTGCACTGCACTCAGTCCTTCAACAAAAATAATCTGACCTTACATCTGGCATTAGCTGAGGTTTCTCTCTTATTATCTTGTTCTTTAAGAGCTTTCTTATATCCTGGGTTGTAATTTGCACATTATAATGTATTTTGAAACAAAACTGTGTCCCGTTCTGGGGTTTCTTGTGTGTATTTTATAAGCAGAATTGTATGCTTGACAAGAAGTGTTTCTGAATGGGCTGCTTGTGACAGATGGTTCTCATTGTGGCAAAGTCATGCAGTGCCTCAAACCTCAAAATGTATAAACTTATTTGAAGGAAATGAATTGCTGCTGTGGCATGGCCATCCGTGAGTAGTGCCCTTGGACACTGCAGACAAAAGAGAACTCTCACAGTGGTTTTCAAGAGCATGACATTGTGACACCTCCAAGAAGCACATTTCCTCTTTCAAGACATGTAACACTTTCTTAGGAGCATCTCCCACTGATAACAGCAGGTGATGCCTCTATGTCCTTTTCAGGTAGTTGTTTGAATAAAACAGAAATAGCACCTCTAAGGCTCCACTCGAGGTGGACTTCTGTTCTTCCACATGTGGCATCCAGGGCATGTAACCTACATCATTAGGCTCCACGCGAGGTGGACTTCTGTTCTTCCACATGCAGCATCCAGGGCATGTAACCTACATCATTTCACATCAAAACCCCCCTTGTTCCAAGAAAACCAAGCCTCCTGGCAGCCTTTTGCCTGCAAAAGGACTGTCTTATCATCCCTAAATATCCAGTATCCTTTGGCTCAGTGCGAGGTGGACTTCTGTTCTTCCACATGCAGCATCCAGGGCATGTAACCTACATCATTTCACATCAAAACCCCCCTTGTTCCAAGAAAACCAAGCCTCCTGGCAGCCTTTTGCCTGCAAAAGGACTGTCTTATCATCCCTAAATATCCAGTATCCTTTGGCTCAGTTTGAAAGGACTGTCTTATCATCCATAAATATCCAGTATCCTTTGGCTCAGTTGCTGTTCCTCTTAATCACCTGTTGCTCATCAGCTCTGTCCTGCTGCAGTTGAGCTGTTCACATCTTCCTGCCTTCCCACTCCCCAGAATTAATCACTCCTCTGTGTTGTCTTACTTCTTTCAGCATCTTTTTAAGCTGCTGCAGTACCAACAACCACATCCTCTCTCATATGGAACATCTCCTCTCTCACCTTCCTTCCTGCCTGCTGTTAGCATGGTTACTTGCCCTGTTGCTATACAGGGACCACAAGTTCTGCTTTACCACATCCTTTGCAGGATACAACAGGCATAGGGGGAGGAGGTGGCTTGGTATGACACCAGGATGGCAGAGGTGGAGTTTGGGCTCCAGTGAGGAGGCCACTTTGCTGTAGAGCCAAGACCAGGAGGTTTCTTGCAGGATCACCTGCTCCTGGAGCTCCACTCCTCCTGCACCTATGGCCTGAGTGACTCAGAGGCTTCTAACTGCTGCAGAAAGGAGCAGTTACAGTTCATGGTTTAAGCTGTCAGCAGAGAGAAGGAGACACTGAGAGTGTGTGTGTGTGAACGCCTTGGCAGTTGATGACACGGGTTGTACTCACACAGGGAAGTGCCCTCCTGTGAACCACGTGTTGGCTTTTGCCAGGCTTCCATAATAGGTGTTAAAGTGGGTCAGCACGGCGAGCGCACGGCTGGACTCCCAGTGACCTCCCCAGCAGGCAGAGGTGTCCTGTTGCCAACCTGTTGCTCCGTGCTGCTGCCCAGGGAGACACTCTCCCTCTCTCCCCTGCCTTGGGAGCTTGGTGCTTGGCTTTGTGCTGTTTGCTGTTTAACACTCTCTAACCTGCTACTGTGTTTTAGAGCCTGATGTTGTGTATTTTCTCCTCAATAAAGTTATAAGCTGCACCAGTATGAAGACAAAGTCTGCCAGGGGAGGTTTAGGTTGGATATTAGGAAGAGATTTTTTTACAGAGAGAGTGATCAGACATTGGAATGTGCTGCCCAGGGAGGTGGTGGATTCACCATCCCTGGAGGTTTTCAAGGTGAGACTGGATGTGGCACTTAGTGTCATGGTCTAGTGACCACAGTAGGGTTGGACTCAGTGACCTTGGAGGTCTCTTCCAACCTGGTTGATTCTATGATTCTTATGATTTTATGACAGATTCACCCGTATTATTAGTGGGGGATGTACCTATGCAGCTTTCCTGTGGGTGGGTTTTTCTGTTAGATGTTGCAATCAGATTTGTTCCCTGTCAACCCTGACAGTCTGGTTGTACTCCCAGAACTGGCCTGGCCTCAGCACGGCTGGAATATTCGTGTTGCTCTCCAGGTGTTCTCCAGGCCCCTGCACCAGCTGCTCATGGCTTTTCTCAGAAGTGCTTCTTGTTTGCTTTAAGTCAGGTTTCCATCAAGGTGAGGTTAAGGTATGGCTCAAACCTGCCCCTGGGACAGCACTTTGGCTTAATTAGCAGGAGAGGTCACTCTTGAGTTTGTAGAAGGTGATTTTTGGGGTGGGGATGAGTGTGGTTGGTCTCAGGAGCAATTACATGGGTTACTTCTTGTTGCTGCCCTTAGCTGTGCAAAGGGTTTTGCTGTTATACTGGGACAACATTGTTTTAAGTCCAAATGAAAATGGGCATAAATATTAGAACTTATTTTACTTTACAGCTTCAGCAAAATGCTGAAGAGAGTAAACATTTCAAGGCTGAAATATAGCCCAGAAACTGCTTAATTCATAATGTCTATTGGAACAGGCAGGAGAATTAGAGGTGAGTTTATCTAGCAACATAAAAGGTATTTCAACATAAAACATAGTCTGTTTTCACTCTTGCTTTCTGGGAATTCCCCTTCACACAGGTTTGAAATACACTCAGCTGCCTAATGATGCAGTAAAAAAATCTTATTTTTGTTTCTGTGTTCTAAATTATGAGGTGACTAAAAGAGATAGAATAGTTAACCTTTAGGGCTTTACTAGATGAGTTTAGGGGATGGTGATGGAAGGGAGGTGGAGATGGGAGGAAGTAAGATACATTTTTTTTTTCTGGCCTATTTATTATTCAGCTCAAGCAGAATTATGCCTGTTTAGGCATCTTGGTGAAAGGT
>NW_008676415.1:26540-51806 GCF_000695815.1 Acanthisitta chloris
ATTAAGCATGTGGATGTAGAGAGATCTGCATGAAAAATGCATGTGATCATAAGTAGCCTCGTTGACGAGAACCGGATGCACGGGGGAATGGAAGGGTAAATTCAGAAACAACCGGTGAAACCACAGCATTGTTGGAGTGTAAACCCAGCAGAGATGGTCTCCCTGCCCCATCGAGATGTCCTCCGTGGTGCTGTGACTCCTCCTTGTCTGTGCTGCCCGAAGGGAAAGGTTAGTGCCCTGTACTCCAGGCATAAACACGGATGTTTGTTTAGTGTCATTAACTGAGGATTTCACTGACTGTAGCTGACAAGTTGTGAGTGGGAAGTTATCTCCCATCAGTAGTGGCTGACTCAACAGATGCTGAATTGCTTTGGTATTTTCTACTCATCTCTGTTTTCTGGAAGGCTCTTGCAGTGGTAGCCTGTATTTTATGCATTTTCTTTCATTATTAATTTGCCTGGAGACTGTTAACATTTGCATATAGCTTTATTGTAGGTCTCTGAGGAGCTGTGATCTGATTTCTCTCATTTTCTGCCAGTGCTGTAGTGCCATATGGGACTTACCCAATCCTGTGAAGGTCTCATCAGCTCGTTAATTATTTTTATAATTTGGAGTTGTTAAACCACAGAATCTAAAAAAAGTAATTTAAAATCTGAACGCTGTAATGTATTCTTGGTCTTCACTTTCATTCCTCTTTGCCTATGGAAATGAATGAGAGTGTTAAAAATAAAAGGGATGTGGGAGGAGAAGGTATGAACCAGAGGTAAAAATTAGTGTTTAATTCCCCTATTCCTGTTGATGTTTTTAAGGGCAGTGGATAAACAGGTAATTTGGTGAGGAAATGGAATCAAACTCCCTGGAGAATTGGGCAGTAGAAAGTCTTAAAATCTTAAAGATCTTAAAATATTCTTAACATTTAAGAATCATGGGTACTTTATTATGTTGCTGAATTAGAATTGCAGAAGGAGTATGCTAAATATAAAGGCTTTGCTTTTCTATTATTGGCATCTGAATTTTGAGCATACTCTTTGCTCACTGCTTGTCTCTCTATTAACATTCTTAATTTCACACCCCTGCACTGCTACCTGTGAAAACAGCAGAAAGGGTGACAAGAGTGACATTTCAGCCTGGATACTGGTGCAGTTAACACTTCCAACTCAGTCTCATCTGGGCAGGCTTGACAGGGTGATTAAAGGTGCAGAATTAATTGGTAAATTCTCCCAGAACCTAATGTTTTGTTCACACTTGAGACCCACTAGAAACCCTTGGCTGCATGGGGGAGCTGGGCCAGGTGAGTGTGTCTGGCTGCAGAGAGACTGAGGCTGCAGCTCAGAAGAGTGAGGACATCCCTTTGTTTCATATCTTAATACTGAAGCCCTTTGGTGGCAAGTTGAGGTCTCTCCTCGGATCTGGCTGAACTATTTGCAACACAGAGAAACACTCTAGAAAGAGGAAGGAGTGTCTTACTGAGCTGCTCTTCAGAGACCACATGAATAACACTTTATTGCTCAATAATTGGTTGCACTCCATGTTATATGGCTCAGAAATAGGAAGAAAGTTTCTCTTTTGTTTTTCTTAGTGGCTGTCTTTCTTCTTCCCAAAATACTTTGTATCGCTGGGGAATGTGACTTGAGGAGAGCAGTTGAGGAGTTGAGGGGATTTGACAGCTTCAAGTAACCCTTAAAACAAGGCAAAGCAAATGGGCAGGACTCTTTCCATTTGAAGTTTTGTCAGGGTAACAAGCATGCAGCCAGCTTTGAGGGAGAACACAAGAATGTGAGGTTATTTGGGCACTGGTAAAAGTACTGAGAGAGAATTAATGGGAATAGAAGTGAGAAACTCACTTTGCCTTAGGGTTACAATATTCAAAGCATTCTGGGTACTTGAATGTCAGATACAAGTTAATGACTGAAGTTCTACTTTCCTCTTTTGAGCTGTAATTTGTGTGTGTGTGTTAAGCTCTGGACAAATACTAAGACACTGTTTTTTTCAAGCAGCTCATAGCAGAGGTATTGCTTTGCCACCTGCCTGAGTCAGGTGTATTCCAGCTCCTCCTTCACTTGAGGAAGTGTTTGTACAGGCACATGTTGCTGGCATGGGGAAGCTGATGGAATCTGATGAAGAGGGATAAGTTACAGCTGTACGAGTAGTTTAATTACATGCACATCTTGATTGTCAATTAGAAGTCTATTCTTTTTAGTAAGCTGATATCCCGATAAGTGTAGGGACTGGAAACTGGGAGATGAGATTTGGCAGGTTGGAAGGACATAGTAACATGAGGGCTGCTGTGATACGTGACTGGCTGTCAGTGCAGTGTTCTGCTCAGTGTTTTTAGGTGTGAACCAGTCTCTGAGCTGCAGGAAAGCAGTGAATACTTCTAAAAAATGTTTTGGTGTTTCTTTTTCTGAGAAAACAGGTGCATTCTGACCTTTTGTTTCTCCCTCACTGTGGTCTGGTGGGAGCACTTACTGAACACTGCATCATGCTTCTTGTCTTGTTTTCTTGCTTTCCTTGAATGCTGAAGCCCTGTGGAATTTATTTAATGTTCTCCTGAAGTGGAAGGATGAGGAGGCTGCAGAAATGAACAGAGGAGTCTATATATATTGAAACTGAAAGCTGAAACAGCATCTCATGAAATCATCTAAGCTTTGATGGCTGAACCTGCAGAGCTGCAGTAGCAGATTTCACCTGCCAGACCTGTACCTGTCAGTGGCAGGACTGGTGCACTTTGTGCTGAATCCATGTGGTGTTCTCATTAAACTCCAGAGTAATTGCCATTTCAGTGTTGATTGTTTGAAGGCATGGTATTATTGTTCACTACTCACAAAAATCTTATTTTCAGAAGTCCTGTTTTGGCATTGATTGCATGTATCCCTGAACCTTGGGATTCCACGAATTAAAGGTTTTGCTGCTGATCAACACATTCTGTGTACTCTGTCATCCCAATGATTCATCAGCTTTACCTCAGAGCCTTTGCCTACCTTTGTCGTGCTGAGCAGACCCATGGAACAAGGAGAGCTATCTGTGTTGGGTCCCTCTGGCTGCACTGCCCTTCCTTTGGAATCTCATGCTCAGCCAGGGATGGTGTTGCCAAAGAGAAGGGATAATGGAATGCATGACCCCACTGTAACACTGTTTTGGGGCGTTAGCTGCTGAGTGAAATGGCACTTGGGCCAATGCTGTTCCATGCCCGGAAAAGGACATGGAAGTGTCCTTTTAGCAGATATGCAGAGAGCTAAACTTCCCTTTGCCTTGCTTCTTGATAGTGGAGGTCAGTACTTTATCTTGTTGAGGTGCTTCTGCTTAGAGCTTGGCAAGGCACAAGTGTCTCAGCTCAGTTTATAAATAGAAATTCAGCATCTTCCCCTGGTTGGTCTGTCCGACAGCTGCGCCGCAGTGTGTTCCCCTTACACTGCTCCTCAGGGAGTTTTCTTTCACCAAACTTGACAGAGTGAGGCCTCTCAAACAGTCCACAGGTCTCTCTGGGATAGCAATCCAAACTGAGGCAGTTACCTGAAGCCTTTTTCAGGATTTTATTCATGCTCTGATCTAAATGATGCTCTGAGATTTGATTCAAGGTGGTGGTGGTGGTAGGTTTGGACAAGCCACCACCAGGATTGACTTTTCAGGGTGAACCTGCTCTATTTTCCTGTGCAGTCAGCAGTCTGGATTACCTTGAAGGGCAGGATCTCCTTGAAAGGCATTTCCCCTGGGAAACCTTGACCTTTCCTCTTTGCAGATGGGGTTACAGTAGGATACTAAGTGAAGTTTCTTGGTGCAAGTTTGATACATCTGATAAAGGTGGTTAAATTTGCTTATAGGAATTTGGGAGTGGATTTCCCTCCCTGAGATTTCTCTTCTCAGTCAAGAGTGTGTGTGAACGCATGTAAAGCTGTGAGTAATGCACTGCCTCGTGGGGTATTTATTTTATGTGCATGTGTTTATGTTAAGGAGTGTAAATGGTGGGAAGAGTAGGGTGTGGGAAAGCTAGACGACCTCCTGATCAGAAACCTTAAAAAGGCCTTGTTTGCACTACTCTCCTGCTGAGCATAATCCTAGAGGTGGAGAGGTTGTATGTTTGAAGCAGAGCAGAAGGTGCTTCGTTGTGCTGCATCATACTCCAGGCAGCACACTGTGTTCCTGCCTCATCTGAGCCCTGTCTGAGGAGGAGAGATCTGTGATTTTACCCATGACTTTGTCATCTCCCCAGCTGTGAAACTGTCTGAAATCCAGATTTGTATATATGCAAATATGTACTGGCCTAGTCCATATATTCCCTTTCTGCAGAAATCATATATCCTCTTTCTGAGTGACTATGTCCCAGTGGTTCAGGGCTGGTTTAAATTGCTGAAAGTCAGGGTTTTATTCTGTGTAGTTTGAATTATTTTTTCTTCGCTTACCCTTAACCACTTTTTTTTTTTTGTAGTTCTTGGAGCCACAAGACTTAGTCCTTTCCTATTTCTGTAACTTTATACTATTGCCCTTTTGCTGTTCTGCTCCCAGTGCCTCCTTAATTGACTAAAACTGACCTAATTTAAATTGAAACCTAGTCTGGTTTGGCTGAATTGGTTTGAAATCGTTCCTTATGCTGTACCAGAGCAAATACACAGATACACAAACCCTGTGTCCTGTTCCATGTGTGTTACCTGCTGGTCTGACTTACTTCATACTAGAATCTTGCAGATCTCTTTCTCTAATGTGGTTTCTATTTCTTCCCTTCAAATTACAGTTAAAGCAGTTTTATTAGCAGGTTTATTTTATTTATGAGCTGCAGTGTACTCTGTTGTTCAGTGCTGGCAGAATCTCTCCTGCCCCCAGTGTAACTCAGTCACAGCCAGATGTGCTGCAGAGCACAAAGTGGTGTTTGGTTAAGAGCTACATGTTCACAAACGAAGGCTTTGTTGTAGCTTTCCGTTGTGTTTCTGCTCTGTGTACCTAAGGAAGCAGGTTTGTGTAGCTTTGATAAGTCAGTGATAGCTCTGCAAACTGAGGCACGAGGCCAAATCTCTGGCAGAGAAACATCACTTGTGTCAGTACCATTGGTTGTGGCAGATCAGCATTGGGTCCAAACCTATTGCTGTGTGTAGGTTTTGGGTTTTTTTGGAAAACATCATAAATCTACTTTTCCCTGCAGATATACAAACTTCTTCTCTGTTTTCCATCATTGAACCTGATGCCTATGAAGTTGAGCTGATATTTAAGCCCTTCTTGACTCTGTGTTTCTGTCAGGATAAATATTCAGTGTTTCATAGTTTAAAAATTATATTTTTAGTCTTGTGGAAAGAGAGGAGACCTCATAGGAACTTTTCAATATCTGAAGGATCTGCAAGGAGCTGGAGAGGAACTCTGTGTGAGGAACTGCAATGATAGGCCAAGGGGTAATGGGTTCAGCCTGAAGGAGAGAAAGTCTAGATTAGATGTGAGGAAAAAAGTGGTTTACTATAAGGATTGCCCAGGGAGGCTGTGACTGCCCCAACCCTGGCAGTGTTCAAATCCAGGTTGGATGAAGCTTTGAGCAACCTGATCTAGTGAGGAGGTGTCCCTGCCAGGGCAGGGGGTTGGGACTAGGTGATCTGTAAGGTCCATTCCAACCCTTAAATTCTATGATTCTGTGATATGATTGTGGAATTTGAGTGTTGAAGGAACCAGATTTTGAAAAATAAGGTAATTACAGGTTAAATCTGCAGATAGCAATGAACTGGTTTGGGTAATTAATTTGGATTTAGAGTTGCTTAATTTCTCTTGGCATTTGCAAATCCCAAACTGATTTGTGGAATGTTCTTGGTTTTATTGAAAACATGTGTGACTGTTTCTGAGGGCAACTGTGTTTGAAGAACAAAGTAGAATCTGTATATAAATGGAGCTAGACAAGGAAACTTACTGAAACCATAGCTAATGTCTTTTTTTGGGGCGTCATGGTATCTGTATAAGGCAATTAAAGTCTATTCTGTATAAAGATTGTTAGCTGTTCTAAATGATATTTTAAATTCATAGCACTGACAAACCTGAAGTCTAAGTCTACATTTTTTTTCAGATGAAAATCAGAATTATTCATTAGAAGTAGACCCCAAAGTCATGGAACTTCTATTAATTCTTCAGAGTAAAAATGCTGTCAAGGATATCTATTTCTTATCTAAGTATGTCTTTCTATTAGAAGCTGCTTTTCAGTAGAATTGCCAGGATTTCTGGAATGAAACTAATTCAGAAATGAGGAGTGAAGGATGTTACTGAATTGGTGTCACATTAAAACACAGATTTCTGTTGATTAAAAACCTGTATCACTACAAAACTGTGGTAATGGAAAATATTAACTCTGTATGGCAATGAGCACTTTGTGTAAATTATTTTTAGTTATCTCTGTGTGCAGTGAGACTAAACTATTTGATTTGATTCATTGCAGGACCAGTTTGACAACTTAGAAAAACACACGCAGTGGGGTATTGATGTTCTGGAAAAGTACATCAAGTTTGTTAAAGAAAGGACAGAGATTGAACTCAGCTATGCAAAGCAGCTTAGGTAAGTTGATATGTAAAGTTCTGGATTTCAAGTTGCATCTGTTCAGAGCCTGTAATCAAAGTTTGCTGTTTCAGTGGTGATTTTGTTTGTAATAATGGCTTCTAGAAAATAGCTTTAATTGAGAGATTGGAAAGCTAAAGTTAATTTTAAGACACTGTTTTATCGTCTCTGCTAATAATCATTTGCTTTGCAAAAAGAAAGGTTATTTAGGTGACTGAGTAGCACACTAGAGCTTACTCATGACTTAGCCATGATTAATAGCTCAGGCTTTGAGGACAGCATTGTAATGTTTTCCATGAAACTGGGGCTGCTGCATGTCAGTGCTGAAGGGTTTCAGAATTCAGCAGAATAATGATCACTTGTAAAGTGAAGTTTAGGTTTTCTTTTCCTGGGACAGGCCCTTTTGGAGTGCACGTAGGAGAAACTGCAGGTCAGAGAGTCAGTCCCAGCCCTTGGAAATTTTGCCATGTTGCAGCCTGAGGTTTGAATTACAGTTTTATAATCTTGCCACAGGTGTTGTGAGGTGTCTCCTGAACAGAGCAGGGATTTTTGTGTCTTCATCTCAAATAATTCCTGCTAGGTACTTTGTACATATCTGGTTTGACTATCAGGTTGATAGAGACCAGTATGTCTGAACCAGACCCAGAAAACCTATTCCTTCAGGTCAGAAACAGTGGAAATGGGAAGGGGTCTTACGAACACTCCCACAAGTAGATCTTACCCTGCTTTTCCCAGTAAGGTAAAAAAAAAGTTAGCTGGAGCTAACTGGTGAGGGGAGAGCAGCAATAATCCTTCTTAGCCCCTCAGGTAAATCCACACCTTTTTTTTTTATGATGATGATATTAAATATTAGAACTCTTTCCTTCTGCTCAGTATTTATAGAGATTGAGATCTGAGGCTCTGGTTGGTCTGGGTGTATCTAAAGCACAATGTCTATGGAAAAAACAACCAAGCAAGCAGAATTTGCTTGTGTTCAAATGGATTAGAGATGCACAATGGGCTGTGATTTATGAGGAGCTGGGAGTTGATAAAACCCTGCCTTGCTGGTGATGTGCTCTCTCAAGGGAATGCCACGAGGGTTCCCCAGGGTTTCTGCTATAGACAAGCAGGAAATAGAAAATGACTCGTGCAGGAACAAATTGCTCACATCCTATGGAGATGAGCAGAGATTGAATTACAGAGGCAAAATGAGCTGGAAGAAAGAATGTGTGACTGGACTGGGAAACCCCAGCAGAGTATCTGTGTGAGCTGGTCTGTCTTATGAGCCATCCCACACGAGACTCACTGGGTTTCTTAGGGTGACAAATTTCAGGTGTTCAGAGCTTAAGTATGCAAATAAACCCAAACAAAATGTTTCAGGAAAATGAGAAGATAGTCACAGATAAAACTGCCTCAAAACTCTGAACTTCTGAGTTTTAGTTCATATTCTGTTTCTTGCCTCTCTGTATTTTTATGGCTTGAGGACAAATACATCTGTCCCTGAGGAGCTCTTAAACACAGGGCTGCTTGGAGTCAGCCAAGAAGTTAGAGGTATAAAAGGAAAAAAACCTGAAAATGTAGGCATGTCAAATGTTGAGATAAAACAGTGCTGGACATTAAAAACAAAAGTCCTGCATCTGCTCTTATTTAATAAGTCTCCTTAAGCCTGGTGCAAACCTTTCTTGTACCACGTGCATTTGGTGTAGAAGGGTTACAGCACATCTCTGTGTGTCATATTGTGAAGAAAATACTGTTAAAAAGGGACAGGTTAACTCAAGGTTCTCCTGTGGATTTAACTCAAAATTTTATTTCTAGGCTAAGTAAAACTGTTGAAATTAATTTTCTTTTGTGAAACTTGTTTTGTGCTTGGTCCCTGGGCTCCCTAACTAGCTATTTTTCTTCTCTGGCTGTCTCATCTCAGCCTGGTCATCTGGTTTAATTGGCTTCTATTTAAAAATATATCCTTGTTTCCTCTTTATAATTTTGCAAAGATCTATGTAATTTGTTTTGAGTTAGACCTACATACCACTTACAATTCACCCTGGTTTGAGAGTCCAGTTCAGATCTGTCATAATTATTTTCTTAAATGTTTTATATTCTATTTATTGAGTCATTAAACCAGGCTGGGTGGAAAGGATGCAGGACTCCTGGGTAGTGTTCATTTGTCCTGTGTTTAAACTTCCATGGGATGTGGACATGCTGGATGCTGTGCTGAGTGCTGAGGTGGTTTCCTTGCCCTCCTCCCCTAGTCACCACTTACCTGACAGCACACACACCCTGAGCATCACAAAGGCTGTCAGAAGCCCTGATTAATGTGATGATGGGTCCCTAGCCTTGAGGAAGATGTGTTGGAAAAAATGCCTGAGGTAACAGGATAATCTGAGAATCAGAACCTCTGATGGGTGACAAATGTGAGAGAAAGAGGAAGATGTCAGACAAGCTGAAATAAGGGAGCAGAGAAACAAGCTGGAAAGGCAGAAAAAAGTGATGCAGAGTGAAAGGCAAATAGAAACACACATCAGACAGGTGCACTGGGTAGCACAGAATCTTTCCAGACCGGGTATTTTCCTGCTGGTCTTTGTTCTCATGTGTTAGTTCCCTCTTTTAATTGCTCTTAGTGCTGAAGGTGTCACTGCTTTGTGAGCTTAAACCTGGGAAGTGCTGGTGTGACACTGCACTATGACATCTGAACTTCAACAACACTTCTGGATTCAGAATCACTTCTCATATTTTTTGTGTTTGTATCTTGGTTAAAACCTAGTGTTTGTGATTTTAAAAGGGGAAGAAAATGAGCAACTCATATAGACTCTGTGTTGTATAAAGTGCACAGAAGAAAATTGTGTTTAACCCAGATGCTAATCCTTGCTAGGTGTTTTTTTCCTGTGAAAGCATACTGTGGAATTTTTTTTGCCTCAGCTCTGCAGCATTTTTGCACCTTTAAAGATTGAGAGGAAGCCAGTAACTGTGTGTGTCAGAATTAATTGGGCAGCGTGACAGAGCAGAGAGATGGAAGTTTTGACTGTGTGTGAAAATGCCTTATTAGTGTTGCCTTCTGTGCATGTTTTCTTGTGGCTTTTCCTTTCCTCTTCAAGCAGGTGCATGGAGAAGAGGCACAAAGGGTGCTACAAGATTTACTGTCATTATGCAGAGCAGTTTGCAGAATTCTTCCCATGCTGGTGGTGTTTGGTGGAAGCTGCTGCATGCAGAACTCTAGTTCAGTTTTTCAAAGCATGAGGAGGCAGAGACTGGGAGGGAGATGCTCATTTGGATCTCTTCCAGTTGGGATACTTAAATTTGGAGAAACACATGTTTGTCTGTGCAAATCTGCCAGGGTTCTGGCTACTTCTCTGTTTGGGCAGATGCTCCTTAATTCCTCAAGGAGAACAAAAGGAATAAGAAATGTGAGACGAGGGGCCCTGCTGTCTCCCAGTCAGCACTGGAACCAGCATCAACCAGGAATGGGTTATGCCTTGGAAAAAGCAGTTTCTTTTCAACTGGATGTGTTCTGTGAATCCTCCAAAGAGTTTGGCATGGATAAGTCAATGAAATTTGGTCCTCCTTTGGACAATGATTCCATCAATACTGCTTGTATGTTGTTAGGTGCTGAAACAGCCTTGTAAAGCCAAAACAAATGGCTTCTCTTTCACAACAGGGTGAGAGGAAGACAGTGATAGGGATGAGTTTAGGACAGAGGAGCATGGAAAAGACCTTAAAATTGCTAAGTGAGATTTGTCAGCTATCTGGTGTGCATTGGATAAAGGGTGCACAGGGTTGTGCTGTGCTCCAGTGCCACATGCATTGTAATGCTGAGCTGTACCAGGTGCTCTGAGGGTCAGGTGGGCAGCACACCTTCATGAATCCCTGGATTTGGTGCTGGTGATTGCCTTGCAGGGCAATGAAAGCCTTATAATAACCCTCAGATGTACTAACAGTGATGATCAGGGTTCTGATTCAAGATGCAATCACGTGAAGAGCATATTGGTGTTTTAAAATTAAATCATTAGTGCTGTGGGGTAATGAGATGCAATCAACTGTGCTAATTGGGACAATCAAATTTCACACTTCCCCCAGCATCAGTTGCTAATCATAACATGATCCCCCTTTTGCCAGCTCAATGCAGCTTCCCATAGCTTTATGAAGGGCTTTTTTTCCCTTGGAATCATCCTGCTAAATACAGGCAAACTTGCTTGGCCAAGTTTGCTGCATCAGATCACCCTTCCATGGGTTGCTTGTACTGTGAAAGAATCTGCTTTAGGTCAGGTGAAGGAGGTTTGTGCATCAGCAGAACCAAGAGCCCAGGTGTATTGACTTCGTGACCTTAATTCAGGACCTTCATTAGTTCAGAATCTGCTACTTTACTGCAGTAACAGAGACTGGAGCACTGGGCAGCCCATTGTTTGGGTGCCACTACAGCACCATCAAAGCCTGTAGAGGTGTCTAGTCACTGCAGAGAAAAACTGAAGCCCCACAGAATGTTTGTGCATGCAAAGATTATCCAGTAAATTTTAAAAGATGTTTTGAGATTTGAATTTGATCTGTGTTTTTGATTTTAGGAATCTTTCCAAGAAATACCAACCCAAAAAGAACTCCAAAGAGGAGGAAGAATACAGGTATGTTCATGATCCACTGCTGGGTGAGCACACATTGAGGGAGGAAGGGGAAAAGTTTGGGTCAGGAGCTTGTAAAGCAAAGATTTTGAAGTCAAGTTTAAGAATATAGAAATCATATAAACAGGCTTAAGTGCTGGATACTAAGGAGTGGATTTGGTCTGTAGATACTCAGTTCCTCTTACATATTATGGTTTCTGGATGCCTAGTTTGAGGTAGGTTTTTTGTTTCATTTTTTGTTAACGTGCCTTAAAAACTTTTAAGCCAGCCTGATCCTTTCTCTTTGAAGTGAGCAACCAAATTCATATCTGCTTTCAAACAGTTGTTTAGCATGAAACATAAGCACTCTGCCTAAGTATTAAATTACTCAAATGGGATGACAACACAGATTAGGAACTCACTGAAGGGATAATGTTCTAACAGCACAGAGAAACCAGTGGCTCTTGACGAGTAGGGTGAAGGATGTAGTCTGTACTCCCAGTATCCTGGGATGCAGCAATGCATAACTTGCTGCTGTTGAAGGCTGTTAGCATGAAACATAAGCACTCTGCCTAAGTATTAAATTACTCAAATGGGATGACAACACAGATTAGGAACTCACTGAAGGGATAATGTTCTAACAGCACAGAGAAACCAGTGGCTCTTGACGAGTAGGGTGAAGGATGTAGTCTGTACTCCCAGTATCCTGGGATGCAGCAATGCATAACTTGCTGCTGTTGAAGGCTGTTGCACAGCTTCACCTTTCTGCTGTTGATTCACCTGTTCAGCCTCTATCTCCCCATGGCAGGGGATGATGTGATGCTCACAGAAAGTGACTGTGGCATCAGAGCATAGACCACGTGTTGTTAAGAACACTCCTGCCCTCGATGAGAACAAAGACATTCTTTGAGCAGAACTTTCCAGAAGAGATGCTTCCCAACAGACAGGCTGTAAGCCAGAGTTGAGAACCTTTTCCCTCAGAGCACTGGGACTGGAGTTTCTCAATGTCAGTGTTTTGTAATGCAGCTTTGCACAAAGGCATGGCAGGGCCTGACCCTCAGCCTTGTCTTGCAGGAGGCTGCTCTGCCTCTGGAGAGCCCAGCAGCAGCCCCAAACCCTTGACCCTGAAATTTGAAACATTTCAGATGAGTTTGGATGTGGGTCCAACTGGATGATTCTATTAATGTAGATTTTTGGGTCAGACCCTCAAGCTGCTGTATGAGGCTCCAGTGCCTTGAATCAACAGAGATAACAGCCTTGTCTTTTGCTTTTTACATTTATTTTTAGTAAGATTGTTTGGGAATCAGTTATTTATGCCATTGTTTCCTGAGCTATTGGTATTTACACAAGAAAGCTTATGTTACCAGAGCAGCCTCTGCTTTGGTCTGTACCCAGGATTAGGAGTAAATCTGCCTTTGGATAGCTCTACCATAAATGGGTATTTTGAGTTTACTACAACGTTTTTGACACATCTTTCATTGCTGCAATAGGATATTGCAGTTAAATGATCCTATGTGAGGTGGCACAGAAGATCCTATGTGTCCTTTGCCCTTTTTAAATAGAGTGTTCACCTCAATGTAGTTTCTTTATGTCTCAAAACAACGTCTGGAGATTTGTCATATGACCTTTTTGTGCCTCAGATGCTGTTTTGAGACAGCCTGGCTAAAAATCAGCTGCTTTCAGGCTTATTGTCAGTCTAGTTCTGTGGCTGTGATCCCCTGGAGTTTGCAACTGGGATTTCTCTCAAAGCACCACAGCTTGACTGTGAACTGGACTGTATTTTTAGCATCCTTTTTTTTTCAGTTTGTTCTTTTCTCTGATGCCTTTTTCATCCCTCCTTGTACCACTCCCTTTTATTTCCTCTAAATTGCTCCCTCTTTGCTTTTTCACCTTTGGATGACATTATCAGTGTGGCCATTACCATTTAATAATAGTTGTTCTAGTATGTCCTAGTGTCTTGCTGCTGTTTTCCAGCTGCCCAGCACAGCCAGCTGAGAGATTTAAATGCAGCTCTGTTGGTGCTGGGCTGAATATACCAGTGACATAATCTGCTGTTTTCAAATTGTGTGCACAGATGTTTGTTTCTTCGTTTTAATAATACATGGAATGCTGTAGAGGAGATTTATTTTATATGAAAAATAAACCTTGTGATGGAAGGTACTTAAAAATATGGGTTGACAATAATAGTAAACTCACTGCTTATTTGAAGACTTCATAAACTGTAGTTGATTGAAATCCAATTTACGCTATGAAAACCTTTCTTTTCTAGGCTATGCTGGCCAAAATTTTGCTTGCTTAGACAGGATTTTGCCAGGTAGGATATACTGATGACTCTGTGCACTGAATGGTAGGAATTGAAAGAGTATAACTAGCAATGTTTGGTGCATAGAGATTAGAATAGCAAAATCCCAGAGCTGTGCTGATAAAAACCTGGCACTCTAAAGTGGTGATATTTTTAAGAGCCAGTGTCAAACTGTCTAAATCGAGATAGATTTATCAGACAACTGTCAGTGTGTGGGATAGGCTTCCTTTGAGAAATTCCTGCCAGTGAATCTGTGCTAATTCATATTCAGTCTCACGTAGCAATGCTAAATGCTTCAGGAGGATCCAGCCTCCCTTTGCAGTGTCTGTCTGAAAAGAAAGGGACTCAAAGCAAAATGCATTTTTGTCCTTTGCAGGTACACATCAACTAGAGCCTTCCTAGCCACTTTAAATGAAATGAATGACTATGCTGGACAGCACGAGGTCATTTCAGAGAACATGACCTCTCTTATCACTGGAGAGTTAACACGCTATGTGCAGGAGCTGAAACAAGAGAGGAAATCGGTAATTGATCCTTTTTTTATCTGTTATTCACAATTCATTGCTATTTAAGACAGCTAATTAGAGGTAGTAGAGTTCAATGTTAAGTAAAATTTGTAGTTAATAAACATGAGCTTTGCTAATGAATTAAGCATTAAAGAAGTGGGTTATGTGCCCTGGCCAAGTCACTGAACCATTTGAATCAAACGTTATAAAATGGGACAGCAGTGCCTTGAGGAGAATCCCTGCTAAATAAGGTCAGAGTCCCATCTGTGCTTAAGGCTCTGCTAGCCAAAAACTTGCTTGGGGAAGAGTCCAGCAGCACTGTGTGAAGCCTGAAGTAAACAGAGGAACTGTAGTACTGAGGCTGATTGAAAGAGTTATGTGGATTTTGGTTTACATTTTTCTGCGTCTCAGCCAGATCTGGTCAACAGGACTTTGTGAAGTTATTCTAATGAGAAATATGGGATCTGTATTGTTTGGTGATGGTGGGGAGTCTGGTTTTCACCTGTTGTCCTTCCAGACTGGGAGACTTAACAGCTTTATGTTAGTACTCTATTTTAGCTAGGACTTTAGGAACCTATGTACCTCCTACAGTGAATGCTCAAAGCTGATTAATTTGCACATCATCAGCTCTGAAAAGGAGATAGTTGAGATGTGATTTCCTTCCTTCCCTTGAACCCTTTTATCCCCTGAATACAGGGGCATAAAATCGGGATTCTAAGCATTATTGCTACAAATACTCATAGCACAGGTACAAAATGACTAAGCAAAGTGCAAAAGGGGCATCAGGGCATTATATTTCATTTCCAAACTGTTGGCCTATTCTTGTAAGTGGCAAAATAGTCCTGCTCAGTCCAGCAAAACTTAGGCATTTATAAATAGTCCCACTAAACATTAAGCATGTGTTGAAGTGCTGTGCAGGACCAGAGCCCTGGAAATCACCATCTTCTCCTAAGTATAGTATTAGGATGATAAGTCTGTCAACAGAGGAAAAGAAGATATAGACATACCTTTAATTTGCAGAATGGTGTGTAATCTTGCAGGGATATAGTATTTTGGCAGCAGCATGGAAGGATGCTTTGCATATAGCTGCCATGAGAATGTTTCCTCAGCCACTCTGTGACCTTCAGCACGGATATGTACAAGAAGCAAGGCAAAAAAAAAAAAGCATGTGTGGCTTTTTCTGTCAGCTCAAGTGTGTTTACCTAATTCTTCAATTATGAGTGTGTAAAGCAATTAGACTATCTATTAGACATTTTAAGTGTGATGGAAGAGGACTTGTAAAGAATGTGAGCAATATCTAGTGCTTTTTGGTTTTGTTTGCAAACTTCCTTAATAAGTATAGCTCATAAGTAATGGGTGAATGGCAGGAAAATGGTTTTAATACTGCTGAGTAATAACAGTATGGGAACAGCAAAACCCCAACTGACTATTTACCTGCTGTTGCTGATAATTATTAGCCTTTAACAGCAAACAGTTGTCAGTCATGGTTGTTTTGTTCTTGCAACATGAATAGAAGCTATGTGAATCAGAAATCCTTGTCTGATTCTTGTAGGTCTCTCATTTATGAGAAAACAGTGTTGAAAAGGAAACTGCTCCTGCCCTCAGGCACTTTTCATGCACAGCCTCTCTCACTTCCTATTGTAAAAGCATCAATCATGCTGGGATCTGCTGGAGGTGAAGGTGGTTGTTGTGTAAATATCAGGGAGGGCTGCAGCTTTGGCAAAACCTTTAATGATACCAATTGATGAATCACTTGGTATTTCCAGAAATTTTGCTGGCAGAGTTCTCATACTCACTGCTTGCTCTGCCATTAGCTGTTGTGCTGCAGGTTCAAAGAATGATTTGACTATAAAAGACCCTTACGAGACCATAGAATCATAGAATTTAAGGGTTGGAATGGACCTTACAGGTCATCCAGTCCCAACCCTCCCTACAATGGGCAGGGACACCTCCTCACTAGACTAGATTGCTCAAGGCCTCATCCAGCCTGGCCTTGAACACTGCCAGGATTGGGGCAGCCACCACATCCCTGGGCAACCTGTGCCAGTGTCTCACCACCCTTATTATTGAGTCCAACCATTAACTAACACTTCAGGTCCACTAAGTAGCTGTAAGTTGTAAGAAAAATCATCACTTCATGTGCTAGGGCCATGTGTAGGAATTGGGAGACTCACATTCTCATCCACTGAGTCTTGTATAATTTGAATTAAGTCATTCAGGTATCAAAATACCTGTAAAATTGGACAAGTTTCCAGCTCTTTCAGTATGGCTGAGATCGATAAGCACCCTTGCCCTTTTTGTTGTAGTTTCCCACATGGAAGATGGAAATGATACACAGCAGTGTTAAAACTATGAATGTGTGAAAGATTAATTCAAGTTCAGCAGAAAGTGGTCAGGCAAATCATAGAATGGTTTGGGTTGGAAGGGACCTTAAAAATCAACTAGTTCCAGCGCCTTGCCATGGGCATGGACACCTTCCACTAGTCCAGGTTGCTCAGAGCCCCATCCAGCCTGGCCTTGACACTTGCAGGGATGGGATATTCATCCCATTTCCAAAGGAAATCCTTTGATACACAACAGGAGTTGTGTGATGGAGGCATGGGGGATGAGGATGGTGATCTTTAAACATGTGGGGGCTGGTGCCTGCCTGCACTGCTCTGCTTTCACACTCATTTAGCTCTATTGATTCAAGTGGAATTACACCAGCAGATGATCAGGGTCACACAGGAATAAATCACACTTCTTGGGTTTTCTTTGGCAAGTACAAGCCCCTGGCCTGTAAGTGTTGCAGAACCTGATACTGTATCAAGCCTTACATGGGTATTATGCTGGATAAAATGAATTTGGCATGCAATTTGTACCCATGTTGGGTTTGTTTGACTGCTGTGAAAGGTGTACTTGATGGCTGCCTATGTCATGTTTTCTCCACACAAGATAGTTGCTAGTGGTGAAAATAAGGGAAGAAGCAGCTAATCAAAACCAGGCAGGACAGTCTGGAGCCTGGACAAGTGAGATGACTTGCAAGTGCACAGTGGTTTGGTGCTGTTGTTGAAAAGACTCATACCTCCTCTGGGTTAGCGTTACATTTTTACAGACTGTGTGCTTTGTTGCACGATGGCTTTTGATCATCAGAAAGCAGTAAGAAAAATCAGGCAGACTCTTTTTTATGAAACTTGAATATCTTTAGCAACACAGATCAATACACTAGACTTTATCCTATTATGCCTTCCCTTTCCATAGGAGAGGTCGTGTTGATGTTGTCACTGTACCAGACGAGTTGTTTTGCCCTCACAGTCACTGGAATTAGGCACACCCTGCCTGCTTTTCACACTGTGTGTGTGTCAGAGGGAGAACTCCTCATGCTGTTTCAGTTCTTCCCAGCTGCCTAGTGAAGTGAAACTGTTTGTAGTGAAGTTCCTCACTTCAACTTCTTCTTGTATTCTCTTGATCTTAGTGTGTCCATGCTCTCACATGAATAATTTTCATCCTCAGCCAGGTTTGGCTAGCTGCTTAAAGGCTCAGATTTCAGTTCTATGTTATGTGTGAAGGTCATACCCCATCCACCTTCCTTTTGAGGTTATTGAGGCCAGATGCCTGTGACTGAATTCCCCTTCACTGTGGGAAGACCTCCATCACCAAGCCCAAAAAAATGAGTCAGGGGATCATCTCTTGAGTGGTTCAGGAAAGGAATGTGCTTCTGTGGTCATGCTTTGTGCCACCCCAATTTCACCAAAACATTACTTTGGGATAGCTGTGGAAGGTGTCAAGTGTGAGGTGGGGGCCCTGTGGTGTTCAAGGCCAGGCTGGATGAGGCCTTGAGCATCCTGGTCTAGTGGGGAGGTGTCCCTGCCCATGGCAGGGGGTTGGGACTAGATGAGCTATAAGGTCCATTCCAACCCCTAAAAAAAATTGTATTACAAAATTGGGTCTTAATCTTCCTTGTCTGACAAGAAAAGGAGATGATCCCAGTAAAGAGTTCTACTCCCACCATTGTGACTGTTGCTGAGTGTTATGGTCACTCCTAACCAGACCAGTTATTCTCCATATGGGAGAAAAATTACCAGCATTTTGATTGCTTAGGTGAAGCAACCTGCTTCTCCACACTGCTGGGCATTCCAAGTTACTCAGCATGCTTTGTTCTGTTAAAATGAAAATAAAATTAAAAATCTAGGCAGTGGGATTTTTTTCTACCCTCTTTTTGGGTAACACCTAAGAGGACTTTGGAGTAAACATGTAGGCAGTGCAGCCCAAGCATTGAGAATTTGTTTGTTTGGGGTTTTTTGCTCTTAACACTTCACAGGAGATAGCTTGGTTTACATATTCTCTCAAGTATGGCTGAGGAAACCCCTCAATGCTGTAGTTTGGATAGAAATTCAAATATTATTTCCTGGGGCAATTCTGATTTAGATCTGTGGTCGCAAACTAGGTCTTACTCATGGCCTCTTCTGGCAGCAGCTGCTCTGTAGCCACTGCTCATGTCAGCTTTGCTAAAAATGTATTTGGGAGTCATGAACTGTCCCTCTTATTACTGCTGCTGCTCTCACCTCTGCCTCCACCTCCCCTTGGGGCTGGACTGGCTCCATACAATCAAGCATGAAAGTCAAGTAGAAGCCAAAAGCTTTGCTGCAGACTGAACTGGTGCAGCACTGGGATTCTGTGGTTGGGAGAGAATTTACCTGATGTCAATACATTCCATTTTGTGTCAGGATAGAAGGGGAACAGGGAATGAATGTATCCTTATGGGTACTGTGGGGGTAAAACCAGTCTGGTTCTTTTATGGTGGGGTATGTGCACCCTCCCTGTGTGCATTCATCCAGGGTGTGCATGTCAGAGAACTTTCTGTTGCTTGTAGGTTCTCAGGTGTTGATGAAAAGTAAATAATTGGAGGAATTCTGTCACGTTCAGTCATGCTGAATAGTGCCCTGTTCTGCAAATAGTCCTGTGGTTTCCAGCAGGATTTCTCCCAGCACAGTGCACCCTGCAAACATGAGGCAGGATGGCACCACACAGCCCTGTCAAGTGCACAATGGATTTTTCCATGTTGTATTTTGGATATGCCTCAAGGTCTGTCTGTGTTTGGAGCACAACTGGGCTCTGCTGCAGAGGTACCAAGACACATCACTGCCTTCCAGAAGTGACAAACTAATGGCCAAGTCGAGGGTGGGAAGAGGAAAAGAGCAACAGTGAAAGGAAGTGATTTGCTGAACTTCAGAATTCAGGTGGATGTGATTTAAACTGAGCTCTTGTTCTGTGACTAAACCACTTCCAGCTCACTGCCCCATGAATGGAGTTAGTCTTAGTTTGAATCTAATGGTATCAGTGGGGGATTTTGTTGTGCTCAATAAATGCACTGCACAACAGTCCTACACTACATATTCATCCTCTTCCTTGTAAGGTGCTTCAGCTGTATTTCATCAAGTTAAATTGTATCAGGAGTAGCTGCAAAAAACCAAAATGAAAGTATGCATAAAATTGTTCAGAAAAGATGATAACAAATTCAGTATGTTCTTATGGAATATTTGATTTCCCTCAAATTATGGCACCAATTTAATGAAACTGTTGAATATTGGTATGTGTCATGTAATCATGCTGAGAAGGACTGTTCTGTGTTGGAAAAAGTAACTGCTTATTATCAAAGTTTCCAAAACGTTTTTGTGGGGGAGACAAATGCTAATATCCCATCCAGCTGAAAGGTATAATGTGACCTTTGGATTTAGCAGGGTTAAACTTGAGACCACTAAGCTTAATATCCTGCTTTTCCCAGTTTTGAATGGGTACATTGAACTATGAAATGATAGTTCAAATAAATAAATTGGCTTCTGTTTACCACATGAAGGATTCAGATTGGGAAAGAAAATATGTTTACTAACAAATGTAGCTGCATTTTCTGTGCATTAGCCTGAGTCTTGCACTGCAGGGCAAGAGCCTATTAGATGGACAAGATGAGAAGTGTCTTCTATGGACAGGAACATTTCCTGCTCCGTGCCTGACTGTGAGTGCCTGAGGGCAAGGGAGGTTGACATCAGCCATGGATGTACTTTTCTCTTTGGGTTCTGTCTGTATAGCCAGAGAGACTGGCATGAAATGAAAGAGCAATAAAGCCATAGGAGTTGTGCCTCTGTGAGCTGTGGAGAATGGTGTTCATTTGAGGCCTGAGGCACGTGGTACGTGGGTAGGTTCAACTGGTGTTTTAGTTAATGTGATATTTTATGTCTGATGCAGGTCTTGATACTCGTGTGTAGGTGTACATGGAGGTTATATGGAAACAGCTAAAAGGGTACAGTTATTTAAAGAAGTTAGAAGAGTTTCTGTGCCTCTTGAGGCATTAACTTGTACATCTAGTTTTCTTGTCGGTGCGAGGGCTGTACAGGACTGTCACAGACCATTTCTGTGGATGGAGGAGATAATCCATTGAAATGACATCTTTTGACTGTGGATCAGTGGAAGAGAAGCTTTGTGACACGACTGGGAGTGAGAAGAGGTGGAAGCTGGAATAAGATGTTCCTGTATTCTCATTGAAGGATTTAAAACCACAAACGTCTCTTCATACCATAGTTTTTGGTAGTAATGTTGGATCTTCCTTTGAAAACCTCTAGGTTTGTTCTCATAGAGCACTTTGGCACAGCTGGGTTTTTAAGGACAAGATGAACCCCCAGGGATGGATTGAAGTGGGGTGTACAGCCTCCAAACAACCCCTCACACCTGTGTGTGTGCTCCTGAATCCAAGGCCTTCTGGCCCTGCTGCCATGAAGGCAGATGGTTTGGCAGTACCTCTTGAAGAGTTGGCCAGTGTAGCATAGTGCTCTCAAGGATCCCTGGAGCTTTACTTCCTTGGAGTTGTCCTGGAAGCTGCGGGAGGGCAGTGCTGCTCTGCTGAGAGAGGGCACAATTGTGTCTCTGTCGCTGACAGACAATTCCCAATATAAGGACTTAATCTGTCATATGTAGTGTGAAATGACAAGTTACCATAGATATTACTGCCAAAGTGTCTTAGGTTTGTGCTAATCACCTGGTTTGGGTTGGAAGGGACCATAAAGATCATCTGGTTCCACCCTCCTGCCATGAACAGGGACACCTTCCACTACACCAAGTTGCTTCAGGCCCCATCCATCATTCTGTTGAACAGCTCCTGGTAGGCAGGAGCAGCTACTTCTGGTTGTCTTGTGCAGCTGATCTGATCTTTGTCTGAAGCCTGTCAAACTTTGCTCTTAATGGTTCTTAACCAGAATTCTCTTGGAATGTATCACTTCAGGAGGAAACGCTTCAATCAAATCGAAGCATTTAACATCAGCCTTGAGCAGATATTCCTATGACATGTTCCAGGCTGGATGGAGTTGGGAGGTGCATGTCAAGAACAACATTCCTATGGAAGGCTGAAAAGGAGCTGTGCCCCAATATTAAGAAGCAGCCAAAGGAGAACAGAGCTGTGCCCCAATATTAAGAAGCAGCACTGATGAACATGTGTTAAAATAGTCATGAGTTTCATGTCATCATTCTCAGTAATGTCTTATGCTACTCTTATTACAAATGAGAGTGATAAGACCTCAAGAACATGTTACTATTCTTGGAAACAAAGATTTCTTCATAGGAGACTGTTTCCTGTCTTTGCAGCCAGGAAAAGAAAAACATTTGACAAGGCTTTTTTGCAAATGTTGCAGAGAAAATTGAGGAAAAAATAATGTTCTCTTATTTCCGTTTCTGGTGTGCTTTAATCACTGGTCATTATTTTAGGGATAACTTGTAACAAAAGTGGAGATAAGAGTTTGAATTGGAGGATGAAGTACTGTATTTATATGGACTATCAGTGTGAGCTGGGAGTGCTAGTTACAGGAGTCAAAGGTAACTGCTGTTTCAGTGACTTATGTTACATAGTATGTAAATAGAGAGAATGAAGCTTTGTCATATAGCTCTTTTTTGAAGAGTCTTAAATAGGATGTTGTCAAGTGAGCCATATGCTGTGTGCATACAAATTAAGATGATTTTTCTGATTGTTTCTAATCGAAACAGATTATAGATGTACAAATAGGAAGTTTAACCATGGAATCAATTCTTGTCTATTCAAGAAAAACAAGACTTTCTTGTTACAGCCTCTCAATATGTTTCACACGGTCGGGTTAGATACAGCCCAAGTATCCCTGTTGTCATGCTGCTAATCTACATGTTTCAATCAATTCTTTCATTTAAAACTGCCCAGGAATTCCTCAGCAAAATTATTGGACTGTGTTGTCCTTCATAAGATGCTTTTAACTACATCTTTTGTCCTGCTCTTCTCAAAAGGTCAGAAAGAAGATAAGATGCATCTCCTAACAAGCTTTTGTTGTCTGCTCTGTGAGCTCTGGGGCTGTGTAAACCCTTGTGCATACCAAGAAAGTTTTGCAAAAATATCCTGCTGCTCCTAATTGTAGTAGTGCTGGCAGGAACAGGCATTGCATTGTAGGTCGTTCGCTCGCTGCTCCCAGGGTTTTGATCAACATGGGGGAAATATGAGCCCAACAAAAGTCAATGAGAGGTTTGTCTTTGATGGTGCAGCAGCCAGTGTTGCTCCCCAGCTGTTACAGGCACAGTCAGCATCCTAATGAGGAGAGTACACCGATCCCTAGGACTGGATTTACAAAGGAAAAAGCTCATGCATATACACTGTGTTTTAATGTGGGTTTCCTGCTCCTCCCCAAACTCTTCTCCCTTTACTATAGCTGAGTATTCCTTGAGCTGGGAGTCATTGAAATATAACAAATGCTTCTTAAAAAGTTGCTTTTAATCCCCAGTCTTCACATAAGCAACTTAATCCTCTGATAAAAATAGCTCAAGTCTGAACAACTGAATTTTAGAATTTCAGGAGGAATTTCTTCATGGAAAGGATTGTTAAGCATTGGAATGTGCTGCCCAAGGAAGTGGTGGAGTCACCATCCTTAGATGTGTTCAACAAATGACTGGATGTGGCGCTGAGTGCTCTGGTCTAGTTGACAAAGTTTGGTCTTGATGATCTTGAAGGTCTTTTCCAACCTAAATGATTCTGTGAAGTCTCGTGAGTTGCTGTTTTTGGGGGGAGAGGAAAGTAAAGGACATTTGCTGTTTAAGAGGATTGTAAAGGAAATGAGTTTGCGGAAGTTGAAGATAGTGCAGAGTTTGAGGAAACTGGAGACTTCCTGTATGGCTTGGGGCAGATCACTTAACTGTACTGTCTCAATTTTCTTACCCATAAAATAGGGACAATAAAAGAATAGAGAGAGTTGGAAAGTCCCACTGTATACAAATATGAGTTCTTGGAAGGCAGAAATCATCCTCTGAGGGCAAAAGACTTGTGAAAGCAGAAGTGCTTTAGGTCTCATAACAAGGATATGTGTGGGATAACACAACCAGCACTGGGGGTTATAAATATATTTAGAATCACAGAATCATAGAATTTAGGGGTTGGAATGGACCTTAGAGATCATTGAGTCCCAGCCCCTGCCCTGGGCAGGGACATCTCCCACCAGAGCAGGTTGTCAAGGCTTCATCCAACCTGGCTCTGAGCACTGCCAGGGTTGGGGCAGCCACAGCCTCCCTGGGCAACCTGGGACAGTGTCTCACCACTCTTAGAGTAAAACATTTTTTCCTCACATCCAACCTAGACTTTCCCTCCTTCAATTTGAACCCATTACCCCTTGTCCTATCATTGCAGTTCCTAACACAGAGTCCCTCTCCAGCTCCTTGTAGGCCCTTCAGATATTGTAAAGTTGCTCTGAGGTCTCCACACAGTCTTCTCTTCTCCAGGCTGAACAGCCCCAACTCCCTCAGCCTGTCCTCACAGGGGAGATGCTCCAGTCCTCTTAGCAACTTCGTAACCTCCTCTGGACTTGCTCCCACAGTTCCATGTCCTTACGTTGAGGACACCAGAATTGCACAGTATTCCAAGGGGTTCTCACCAGAGCAGAGTAGAGGGGAAGAGAAAATGGTTGAACTGAAAAAGGGACTATTGCACTGAGATCTCCAAAATGTGCTGCACCTGTATTTATCAGGTTGTCACTCAACATTGGCTCCTTGGTTTCACTATTAGTAATCCTCAGTAATTGTGATTTTACATCTCAGTGCTCCATTTGTGTAAAAGCTTCTGCAAAAAAATAGGTCTCAAAATATAGCAAAATCTGACTGAGATGCAGTCATACTGCTCAGGCTCAGTGTGTCTCATAGATGCTTCCAGTAGCTTGTACAGTTTATTTTACAGAGAAGGCAAATTCAGAAATAACAGGGATGGCTTGTTAAAATCACATTATTGATTAACTACAAAGAGCTTTAAAAATACAAGCTCACAGCAGTCCTGTTATCTGATAGGCTTTTGATTCCAAGTTCATCCTTCAGCTCCTCATACAATTGTTCTGTTAAATGAACCTGGCATGTTGTTTTCCTGAGGTTTATGGGTCATTGACAGTATTAGGTTTCACACAGGACAGCTGTTCCCAAATCAGGTCCCTTCCTACACCAGCAAAGTCAGAGCCAGCGAAGCAGGGAGGCTGGTGGAGGAGGCAGGAAAGGCACCATGAAGACAGCTGAGTCATTTTACTTCCAGCTTCACTGTTAAGACTTTCATGAATTCCATGCTCATTAGCAAAATCTTGAAAAATGTAGTGTTAAATTACAGTTTTTCCTTGGGACTGTTTTTATTGCTCCTTGGGACTGTTTTCCTAAACTCTAATTACAAAAGCAAGCCTGAAACAAGGAGTGTTTCAAAGCCCCTGGCAGGGAAGAGGCAGTATCTGTCACATGCAGAGTTGAAGGCAATGAGAATCTATGAAAGAAACTGAAATCAGCTTGGAGCCTTTCCCCTCCACCCCAGCAGTTTTGCAGTTATGTCTGGGTTTTTTTAATGTCATGATGTGAGTGTTTGGAGACGCCTGGCATTGTAGACAGGCTCTGAACTGCATCAGGGCTGTCAAGGTTGGTTGCAGAAAGTCTCTTCTTGGCCACAGCAGTGCCAGGCTGGCAGGTGTGCTCCCTTCCATGGCCTGGTGGCCACACGTGCTCCCTCCTTGGTGGGCAGGAGCAGAACCAGAGCTGAGTATGGCATATGCCAGGATTAACAACATTTCTGACACTGTGCCTCTCTTGTCTGCTATGACACTATCCAGACTCCTAAAGCTATAGGATGCACATATGTTTGTCTGGAGGTGAGTATTCAACCTTAGCAGCTGGTGTTTGGGATCAGAGCACTCAGGATAGCCATGGTTGTCTTCTGTTGTTGCAGACAAGTTGAAGGTTGTGATTTTTTAAGGCAATATGAGTCTATTGGACATGGTGTGACAGGGATGCAGTTTGGAGGCTTTTTGCTGTCATGTCTGGTGGAGCCAGAATGGCAGTTCTGAAATGGCCTTAAAAACCTCTTAAAAACCTCCAGAGATGG
>NW_008676416.1:0-15679 GCF_000695815.1 Acanthisitta chloris
AGGGAGTAGTCAGGCATTGGAATGGGCCACCCAGGGGGGTGGTGGATTCACCATCCCTGGAGGTTTTCAAGATGAGAATCATGGTGACCTCTTTCAAACAACATGTTTTAGTTTTAGTGCTTTGAGTGTGATGTAAGTAGTATTAAGTAGTATTTAAATGTGCATTTTATGATGAGAAGGCTCCATCAAAGCTAACCTAATTTCTTGATATTTAAATCTGCTTGATTTCAGGCACATCATGAACCCAGACCAAGTGATGGCCTTCGCACTGCTGCACGCTGCAGGGGTAGCACAGGAAGAAACAGCAAGACCAGGCTCAGGAATCCCTACCCTGTATGTGTGTCTCACCTGGGATGTGGTGCATAAAAATTCCCTGCTTTAGTCTAGAACTACTTGTATCACCACTCCTAGCCAGTCACAGGGAGAAACACTCAAACTGTGGACCACATGTGGCCACAGTTTCACTCTGACTTAGCAAGAAACTAGATCTTCCCTTTTGCACTATGAGATTTAACTGTAAAACAAATCCAAACAAGTAGCAAAAAGAAAAACCTGTAAATTTTGCAAGCATAATAATGCAAGAAGATAATGAATTGGTACACATGTTCTGGTACACAACTCTGTACAGCGCTGCCACAACCAGCAATGCGGGATAGGTGTGCACAGAGTGAAAGACCAGCTCAGCATCTCACTATTTCTGTTTATAAAGAGCTGAAATATTCATGTACAATTTCAGAAACTGTGCACAGACATCAGGTTGCAGCTAAGTTTGCAGCACAGATGGAAGAACCAGGATCTACGAAAATGTGACCATTAGTATTGCAGGAAAATAAATCCCATGTTTCAATGTGGAGTACATTACTTGTGTGTGACCATGGAGGAGCTTTCTCCTGCCTCAGGTACAAATTCTGTGCCCCACTAAGACACATCAGAGACCAAATTTTATGATTTCTAAATTAATATTTATGGGAAACAGAATGTACCTGATAACCTAAATAGACTAATTACTCACTATTGATCCTATATGGGAAAAAAGTTAGTAACAGCAAACTTCATAGTTCCTGGATCAAAGGACAACAAACATCTGTGTGCCAGTTTAGACTGAAGGCTGTATGAAGAAAGACAGATTCCTAATCATAAACTGCAGCCAAAAGGAGTTTTAACAACAAAACAACATTCAGGGCTATAATTTACTTCTGAATGCAGAGCAACATGCTGAATAATTTGATTAAATGTAGTTTTGGGGAGTTTATGTGAGGAATGTGGGTTGATTCTGACTAGTGCCGTAATACCAAATGACAAAACCTAAGCCAGCCAGAATACATTTTTATGCTGTGTTCAGGGTTTCACAAAGGTTTCAAGCAGCTGGCTAATGTTTAGCACAACTTTGCAAATCTTCACTGGTGTCTGCTCAGCCATTGTATTTCCCTTCTGTCGTACAGCCGGACCTGAAAGGTGTCTGAAAATATCATTATCAAACAGTATCTGAGGAAAACAATAATTGTATGGCTAACATCCAGGTTATTAAGCTTGAGAGACAACCACAGAATCCTGGTACCTAATGAAAATGTTATATTTTAAGGAAAAGTACTGACCTGCTCTGAAAAGTGCTCCAGCAGCATAGTGCATGGCCAAGGCATGGACAAGTTGCCTGGCAGTGGTGAATATGGGTCCTCGCTCAAACACAGAGAAGGAAAGAGGGGTGTGATCTGAGGCTATGTACAGTTTCAATGAAGCATGAATACTGACAAGGAGATTAACAGGTTGTATTGTTAATTTTCTTAACTTCACTGGCTTGACTAAAGCTCTTGCATGCTCTCTAACTTGTTCAGGCACTATCAGGGTAGTATCTGAAGCATTCATGGATTTGCAAGCAGTTTTGTTTTCTGGAAGATACGTATCAAACAGAGTCTTAATGTAGTAAACAAAGGTGTCTTCCACATACAGCCTAGCTGGTTTGAGCTCAAAGCTGAGGTCATTCACATGAAACATGAAATTCTCTTCCTCAGAAAAAGCAATGGAGAGTTTTATAAAGCAGTTTTCCTTATAGCTTTCCAAATCTTTGTTACAAACAATGAGGTTGTTCACTCTCGACCACTGCACGGTCTCACTTTTCTCTCCTTGGCACAGCAGGACTGCAAAATGGAAATTGGATTTGCTGTACAACTGATTGTCCAGTTGCAAGTCTTCACAATACACTTGGAGACTATGAAATTGTGGGAGGCCTTCCACAGAGTCCTGCTGGAATTCCTGTGACAGAGGTCTGAGGTAGATGGTGGTTGGGGCCATGTGGAGGAAAACATTGTCTGCTGTGAGACGCAGAAGTTCAGATGACACTTTGTGGTTTGTAATATCATCAAACGCGGCAAGACTCAACTGACTGATGAACATTTTCAGTGACAGAGTCTGCTCTTGACTTCTAGATAGGAGGGAAAAGAAGTTTTGTTACTTCATGTATTTTGAGTTCACCTGGCATCTTGGTTTCTCAAAAAGCTATCAGGAGAGACATTCTCTAGACTACATGGGCAACTCATTGTGCAAGTCCTGTTAACATTAATGGGATTTGGCAGCCTTAATCACCACAGTGGGTACCACCCAGGAGGTCTTCTAAGCAATGGGATGGTATACATCTATGCCAAGTTTTTTTTTTTTATCAATCAGCAGGATAGTTTGGCCATGAACATCTCTATATACATAGTAATTCCCTACTACATTGGCTACAGAGCCAGATATTAAAGCAGACAATGAATACAACTTTCTAATAATTAAAGTACAGCCTCAGATTTTTCAGTGTTTTCTGAGAGTCACTACTGGAGGTTACTATTATGGATAAATCATTTCATATCACAAGCAGTGTGCCCTCTAATGAAGCCACTACAGTATTTTTACACCAGTGGCATTGAGGGCCTCCCCACTCCAGTGTTAACTGTCCACTGCCAAGTTTAACTAGCAAGTGGGCTATTATGTACTGCTGATGACCAGTTTCTTGGGATTAATGCTTAATTACAGTGCAAATAAAAACAGTACAACAAATTCCACTCCAATGGTAACAGCATTGCTGGAGGCTAGGCATTCTGTGTCTGAGAAATAAGTAGTATTATAATTGCACTTGAGTGAAGCTGAGGACCAAGTTGTGGTGTGTTATGGAAGTGGGGAAGTCTTCCAGAGAAGAGCATTATAATCAAGCACAGCTAATTACTGACTGCAAGACTATTTTTACAGTGCTTGCACATCAAGTTTCCCACCAATTTTAGTGGGAGTTTGTAAGATTATAGATGGCAGGACCTGGCTAAATACATTTTAAACTGATGAACACACTCAAAATTATTTATGAGGGAAAACGTCTTTTTTTTTTTTTTAGATAAAAAAATCAGGACCTCTTTTTGTGTCAGACATCTAGTGTTTACCCTTAAGTGACAGGACTTTTAACATTAGATTGTCCTTTTTAACTGTGATATACAAACCAGCATATGGTCTAAACACATGCCACAGGTTATGCAGCAGCATTAAACAAAACAAACAATTAAGCTGAAGTTTCTAAGTCGGTTAACACTTACAACTCTCAGCACTGTTTGATAATGCTTTTTATCATCTTTTACGTGCTTTATGTACCTGTTGAGGTTGATCTCGACGGGTCCTGCTCTTCCTTCTGGGGCCAAGGTTATGACTATTGTTCCACATCGATGGGCAATGTCCACATATACACAGCCAAAGCCAGTTAAGAACACAATCTAGTGGAGAGAGTTAGAAAGAGATGGAATGCTGCTGAGATTACTATTTTTAATGTCATAAATTGAATGAATCCTATTAATGCCTTCTGGTTGACATCTGTTACTCAAATCATGATACTGTTCAGGAAAAAAAGTCAGATTTCAATAATTCAGGAAGTAACAACTCTGATACTTTAAATATTTCAGTTGTATAGTGAGATGAAATTTGCACCTCATCCTTCAACTGTATTATTGAATACATTTAAATAAGAAACTTCTCTAGCAATAAGCAAGAAGTGCTGGGGAGGGAGGAGGTTACATGAGAAAGAATAAATAGGAAATTTTAATTTGTGATTAAGAGGAAAGGCATATTCCTGCAGCTCTGCAAAATCCCACCTTCTCCTCTAGAAAACAAACCCTAAATTATTTTGCTATTCCCTAGCTCAAAGCTGGTTAGATGAATGGCTGACAGCATGATGCAAAACATAGAAAGACTGAAAAATAAGGAACATTGTGGATTCATGAAGACTTGCTTAACAACTCAACACTGCACACCTTTCTAAGCCATCTAAACTGGTTTCATGAGAACACCTTCGCAAGCAAGGTGCTGCCATAAAGAAATGGCAAAAGTCTACTGGAAAGCATAAAATGTCTAAATAGGCAGAAAAAATGGGAACTTGACAAGGTTTGTGTCTTGCTTACAGATGTACAAACTTTCATTCTGAATAAGTTGTCTTTGATTTACTTAAAGAAATGACATATCATTTTTGGAACTTATTTCTGCAACATTTCCATGCAAATTTTCTTTTTCTCCAGAATATAAAAGATTAAGGTCTTTTAAGGTTTGGAAAACTCACAGCAGTCCTTGTTAGAGCTAACTGGCTTCTCTTTTATTGTAGTGCTCCTATCAACACAATTGTTTACTGGACTGTCATGACAGATGCTGTAATTCACAGGAATGCACACTCAAGGAATGACACAAAGATAATGGGCTAGCACAGGTAAAATAAACAGCTGTTTGTCTTGCAGAATCTTTACTGCTGTTAACAAGTAACCAGAAAGAAAAACACTTGGAAGGTTAGTAGGATCAGCACTTACACTGAAACTGAATCTCAGTAGACTATTTATAGTAATCTTGTATAGTTAATTATATTTCATTCATCAAATTATTTGCTATTCTTCTGAGAATTACATACAAGAGAATTTCTAATTACAACATGCCAGTTTTAATTCTTTGCTTGCCTTGAAGAGATTCGCGATCCTGCGTGGTGAAATTGGAGAAAAATGGATATTTACTGAATTTTCAATACACTTATTATTCTAAAAACCCCTCATTGATCTTAAAGATCAGTCATTTTAATTCCAATTTCAGATAATTCTGATGGTAAATACCTCGATTTTTAGTAAGGTATTAGTTTTAGGCAATTTTGAATTTACTTTCTAATAGAAAAAGAAGTACCTATCAGTGACTGCATAGAAAGAACACAAATTACTTAAGATCATCCAAATCCCAGTTATTTCACAATCTGAAATGAATTGTATGTGGTGCTATTAGCATATTCCTTATTTCCTTATAGTCTTCTAAGAGAAAGATGGACTGAGAAATGCTGGGGAAATTTTCTACATGTAAACCTTAAAACTTAATAACAGAAGGCTACACTTTGTATTTGAAGAGCTCTTCAAGTAGACAATGATCCCCAAATGTTGTCTTAGCATCTAATTCCTTCTAGGAGCCAGATACTTACAAAGAACCCTGGTCTGGCATAACATTAATGAGTGAAATTTGAAACCTTGCATTGCTTGACTGGCCTGCTGGATGGAACCGAACTACTTGCTATATAACATAACACTCAATAATCAAGAGCATTTTGTGATTGGTGCCCAGGGAAAACATCTGAAACTAGTATTTCTTTCAAAGAGCCAAGCAGTTTATGTTGATTCCATGTAAACTAATGACTTCAAAGATGGAAAAAATTCCCATCAAAAAGAATTACTCCAGTCAAGGAAGCTTTCATTTACCTCAAGACCAGAGAAAAATAACAAAAGGAAAGAAAAGGGGGGTGCTCTTTTGTTTTAGAAAGAAATGAGCAGCTTCTGTGAAGACACAGGGAGAATGACTGTGATGATTCCTACAAGATATAACAATAAAAATTCCGCGATAATTAAGTTAACAAATAGAAGGATTTTCCTGGATCTGGTAGCATTCTTCGCTCACAGAGGCCAGCGATTTTCAGGACTGATTTTTCCAGGGAAGACCAGGTTGATTTAAAAGAAGTGAAACAAACTCAGCATTACAAAGCCTGTATTTTCCATCTAGCTATTTTAAAAAGAGAACCAGTGAAGAAGGTCGTCTGTTCTAACACTTCCACAGGAAGGGTCTCAGGCAGGAGAGCTCCCGAGACTTAAATAAAAAGTCCTAAAGCTAACAGAAAGGATATGCTTATTGCAGAGGAACAATGTACTGTGCAGCTCAGGAAGACAGCCATTTATGCTGTGAACCAAGAAATAGTTTATAATCACTTACTTGTGTTCCTTGATTGTTGATGTCCACAAAATCACTCCATTCATTTACTAGTTCATCAGATGACATCACTTTCAGAAGAATACTGGGCAATAAATCTCTTGTTCTGCAATCTGGATAGCTGGAGACTTGATGGTAAAGCTCATGATGAACTGAGCATTCAGCTGGAATCTTTCTACAATAAACTTCAAACTTTGGTGTATCTGAAATTTTATAAAACATACAAGATTGGGCCTTTCTAAAACCCACACAAAATCAAAATTCACCTGTGCTTACACAAATGAGAAAGTTTCTGTTGGAAATATTACTAATAAGCAAAAACATCGCTCTTCTATAGGTTTGAATATTACCAGTTTGTTTTTTTTCTTCGCCTTTTTTATTTCATTAAGTATTACAAAAATGATGTTTCACTGATCATTACGTTAACATACTGCAACAGGAATTTTGACATTATGTTTTGTATTATATCTGAAAATCTGAGGAAATACAAATGTTCCCTGGAACTGAATTGATGTCAACAAAACTCCACACCCTACGAGTTGCCTACAGCTGAGTCACCTTTACAGCTGGAACCAGGGAGACCCAAAAGCCTGGAGACACACAAGTTCATACTCCTGACCTCACAACTGGCTCCAATAGCTTCCAGAGTCTCCCACTTTGAGACAGACCTTTATAGGGCATCAAGTTCTTGTTATAACCAAAACACATATTGAACTCGATTTTGTACTGGGGATACAGTAAAGTAACTTACACTAGAACAGTGCACTGTTTCTAATTATTGCATACCACCTACCTTTGAAATTCTCTTTTACAAGCAACGGAACGGAGCACCTATTGTGGATGATTATTCGAGGACTAGGATCTTCTGTAAGGGTTAGGTATGTCACTCCAAGATGCTCTTGATAAGTCAGGACGATAGCTCTAAAACAGAAGCAGATATATTGGATTATGCATGTTTTGGATGAAATCTTTAAGTATTATTATCCTGAACAATTAAAAACATTCAAAACGGGCATCTGTGAGATTCTTTATGATCAAATTCCAATTCCACAGATACTTATCTATATTTAGGCAAGTACCTATCTCCACTGAGAATTCTGTTTCAACAGAAGAACATGTGGAAATAGCCCAAAAATATTAGAGAAGAAATTGCTTCACAGAGACTACTCATGAGTTAAATTGAGCACGTGTGTCTGCAAGATGAGAGCTTAGCCAGCAGAGATTTATATTAAATTAAAAACATGAGATTGTAGGTCCAAATTTTTAACATAAATCTTTAAAATTTTCCAGAAGAATTTGCATGCATACTTTTTGGTACTACATGAAAGATATTTGAGCAAATACATAAATCTGTAACTGACTGCTCCCCTGGAATGGTCCACAATGCTGTTGCTCTTTTAAATGCTAATTCTATGGATCACTAATACATCAATTTCCAAAATGAAATTAAGTTAATTTAGTTCTACTCATTAGCTACATAAAAGAATCTTCATGCATAAACACAAATTCTTTTCTCCTTGTGCAATTTTATTGGCTATTTCTACAGAATTTCACCTCATGGTGATTTTAAAAATCCAAACAGTCTGAAAATTTGATTTGGAATACGAGATCCTCTATGCCTATTCCAGAATTATAAGGAATACTCTCCTTGTTTTTCCATTAAATTTTTTAAATATCTGAAGTCTAAATGAAAGTATTTAGTCTCAACAATAACACCTCTTGGACTCTGCAGAGGAATTATATGAGGGTTTGAATGATATCAAGCACTTTAGGCAAGAGAAAGATCACATCGCTGGTAATCTATACTGATGTAGTTTCTCTAATTTCAGCAGGTTGTTTCTTGTTTGTGCTGGTATAAGCACAAATAGATTCAGATACCAGCTCCAAGACCTGAAGCTGGGCATTTGACAGGTCACTGGACTCTTTGTTTAACCTAGCCTTACCATTTGTAAGCAGAATGCACATTTGGACAGTTCAAGCTTTAAAACTTGGGAATCTTTCCCTGTTGTAATCTCAAAATCATTTCATCCCTTTTGTGCTCTTATGTCCTCTTACTATGCTTAAAAAATATATATTTATGCTTTATAAAAAAAATCTAAATTTTTGTATTGTGTTATTATGCACTGTCCTTGAATTGTTACTCACAAATTAGAAGACTATAATCCCCAATATAAGCTTTTCATGCTCTTATTTTGCATGCACATAAAAACCAGCAGACCATACATTATAAAAATTGTACAACTTGTACACATTCATAACATTAAACCATTTGCAATAAAAGCATCAAAACCATCAGAAGACAACAATTTGTAAATTAAAATAAGGCATTTCTTTACATATGTGGGGCACGTGTTACTCTGACTTTTGCTTTAATATCTTATGCTTTCTTAGCTCTCTAGCTGAGGCTTTATAGCAACAAGCAAAGTTCATTATTCAGGACTGTTCAGCATACAGTACCTGGTACAAAATCCACTTTCACTACGAACCCCTGTGGGCACTGCCACGCTCTGTCTAGCGAACTCTGGTTTGATGACAGCTGGAAGGCTCCAGAGCTCCCAGCTCCCTGCACAGCCACCAGGGCTGAAACTCAGCAGCATGCATTTTTCAGTGAGAGGTGCCCCCACTGTTAGGGGATCAGTGTCTGGCATCAGGTCCCAGCAGGGCACAGCACTCAGGACCTCACTGCGGGGTGTCCCAGCTGGACCGATGCTGAACACTGTACTGTCAGGTGAGTGGAAGTCCTGGAAAGAAAAAAAGATGGTGGTAGCATGGCATGCTGGCTCCCAACAGGAAGTTTATTCATGTCCATTTTGCACAGAACACTCTGCGGGGTTGGGACTAGATGATCTTTAAGGTCCATTCCAACCCCTTAACAGTCTATGATTTTATGATTCAAGTAGCCAATGACCACAACTATATAAAGGTTGCACTAAGACCATGGCATTAAGGACTATTTGGTCAAATTCTGTCTTCAGGTATAGCTTTGCAGTTAACTGAGCACAGCTATCTGGGGACCCTGAGCAACATGGTCTAGTGGCAAATGTCCCTGCCCATGGCAGGGGGGTTGGAACTAGATGATCTGTAAGGTCCCTTCCAACCCAAGCCTTTTGATGATTCCATAATTCTATGATCCACAGTCTGCTCTCAGTTGCACAACACAGCTATACCAAAAGCAAGTTACATTGCTGTAACACAACTGTGAGAGAAAATCCATTTATAGTTATAAAACTAAGAATGGATTTTAGCCTCAACATTCTTCCAATTCCTCAACCCGTAAGACTGACACAAAATTGTGATGCACAACTGTAGATACTGATGTGAAGAAAACTAATGCAGAAGGAGAACAACACAGAAATAGGGAACTTAAAAAAACTGTTGATCTGCCAACTCCTCTAGTAAGTTTGGCACTGAGAAATCTTTCCACATATTTTACTATAAATGTAATCTTCAATAAATATGTATAAATGGTTGACTAAAACACACTGACCATGCACACATTTTGGTTCCTGCAAGCGAGTCCTTATATATACTGTGAGATTATTAGAAAACTGATATTCATGATTTGATGCAGTTTGCTGAAATACATGAACTTTGGGCACGTCTCTAGTTTTGCAGCTTTGTTCAGATAACTGGAATCTTCCCAAAAGGGTAACAAAAAGTTTTCAGCCTGCCAGGCCAATATACCTCTTTTACACGCAAACTCAGTAAAAATTCTGAGAACAATTTCAACAGCTACTACGGATTATGCTGCTTATTTTACAGAAATGGCCATTAGTGCCTGAACAGATGCAGAACAGGCAGAACTAATTCTGCAATGTGCAAGAATCTGCTTCTTAGCACAGATTTCTGATCACAGTTAATTACAGGAGTTGAATTTACCCAGGATTCTGTATTTTAAATGATACAAGATACTTTATTATTACTACGTCTGAAGATTTCTGTTCAAGCTCTGCTGTGTGCAGCTCCACTAAATACAGATACAGATCTAAACAATGATGTTCCACAGATGGCAAACAGAAACATAAACAAAGCACAGTGCTTTACCTCTTCTCCTGAGTGGGGTTTGGATATAGAAAGCTGTGGCCTATAATAGATCTGATATGATGTATCATTGATTATTGTGGTCTTATCTTCTATCTGTAGAATTTGTATACCTTGTCGAATCATGGAAGAGATGCAGAACTGACACAACTGTAAGATAATGAAAATTATGATGAGGTCACACAAAACCACAAAAGGTACTGAAATATAGTGACAGAACTATGATTTTCTTTTTAACTGTGGAAATCCTGTTGATATTCACACACTTTGCAAACAGAGCTGCATCATGTACTTCTGAAGTTGTATCTGTGAATGTTTTCCAGACAAGATTGAGAATTCATTAATTCTTTTCCAGGGGATATTGTGTTATCTTGATGAACTGGGCAGTACGTTTTTGGCTATCTAATTCTTTAAATCATATTTCATAGGTTGTTTATACTCTCATTATGTGGGATATATATTAGCACACTTAGGGAGCAGCTTTCACACATATGATTGTTTTCATCTGCTGTATGACTTAGTTTTTAAATGATAAAGCTACACATCATGACAATTTTCTTCTAACCTTTTGATGGCCTGGAAAAGCACCAAGTTTTATTTCAGCTTCAACAAAACCTTCTTCATCCAATGTTACTACTTCTCCATTATCGGTATCCTTCCATTTTGGGGAGGTCACGTTATGAACCAGTTTAATTGCCACTGATTTGTGCACAGTATTAGTGTTTGCCCAGTATATCCCAACCTGAAAAGCTTCCTGCAAATGAAAAATGACCAGTTATCAGTTGTTGACAATTTTATACAGTTCTACTAGAGTTAAATGTAGTTTCCAGTAAGGAGTGAATCTAATTTCCTCCCTTTCTCCCTCTGATTCTATGTGGTACAAGGATGGATGAAACCACAATGTGGATGAGGAACTGATCCTTACAGCAGAATCAAGATCACAGTCTATACTGAGATGTGTTACAGGGTTGATCTTTTGTTTATTAACAGACATACATGGTGGAGGAAAAAGGTAACAAAATAAACAGGAAGTATCAATTGTTCAATTGGAATGGACAAGCTGCTGTGTCAAATTACTTTAATTATTTAAAACATAAAAATATTTGAGTTGTAACAAAAAAGAGTTCAGGAAGGCAGACATCCTAAACTATCTTCCCCATTTGTAATTCATCCTGTGTTATTATCAAACTTTTCTTGGTATCACAAGAGCTATGAAATAGCTTGATATCAAATAGTCTCAAACCACACAGGCCTACAAGGCTGTCGGCTTTGCTACCATGGTCAACATTTCCCAAGTGACAAATTGGCACAACAGGGGCCAACGTCTTTATTTGTCCTCTACAGCAATTTTCTTGTGCTTCTACATTGCACCCATGTTATGGATTCTTTGAACTGTGAGGAAGGAGAGAAGGCTGTTGATGGCATGAAGGTCTTCCTCCTGCAGTGTCTTAACGACAATTTTAAACTAGGCATCTTTAAGACATATTGTTTTTCAAACATTGCTATCAAGGACGTTGTGCTACCCACTTGGTGACTCAGTTAGCATGACAAATTCCTATTGTTTGTTATTGCTGCTTGTCACCATATGACTAATAAACAGACACAGTGACTGGGAAGTGGGAATCATCTGGAGCAACAGCCATTCTTCAGAATCGGCGTGTTTAGCAGAATTATGCCTGTTAACGTGAATGACAAAGTTACCTCGAAGTTGGGAGGTATAATCACTTTCCCACTAGGTACTTGAAGAACAATCTTCTCTCCTTCAAACAGCCAGAGGTCCCATTTGGATTGATTGATAAGCAAAGCCCAGGGCAGGAGTTCTATCAGCAGAGTTTGAACACATGGTTTCCACACTGACAGCTTTACCCGCATTGGGCTATCCCATTGGGAGAGTTGCTCACTGCTGTTCAAAAACAATAAACAAAAACAAAGTCAAAGGAATAATGAATTCAAGATTACAAATTTTAAGTGGTCATTTTCAGAAATTTGCAACGCTTTTCTCGTTTTGAAATTGAAAAACTGATCTCCTCTTATCACTCTGGAACACACTGAGATGCTACCAGACAGATCTAGCTACGTGTAGGCTATAAAGGCATATGTTTAACTGCATAAGCTCAACCTAAATTTAGCCAACTAATAAATGCCTTCACAGAATTACCACTATCCTTCAGAACTAAACCTGTGACTTTTGTGGTCATAAAATCACATTTTTTTTTTCTTTCTATCCTTCTACAGGAACTCCCTGTTTCTGTATGGAAACAAACAGCAGCTGAATAAACAACAGCCTCTAGAGCTGCAGTAAAGAAAGTGCATTCACAAAAAAAAGTTCTTTTAAAAAATTCTTACTGATGCAATCTTCTCAATCTAAACAAGGGTAGCTTCTAGACTGACCTCATTTTTTTCCCCACCTTTCAGATTCTGCAGCTTATGTATTGGAATCATGTAATTAGTGAAAATCTAGTCAATGTTGATCACACTTAGTCTTCTAGAACGTGATTTCAGTTTATTTGGAAAGCAATCCAACAACCATGAACAAGATTTAGCAAGGAATTACCTGTCTGAATCCTTCCTATTATATGGCCATACAGGCTGGACAGGATTTGCAGTGCCATAGAACTCAGACAGTACTTGGTTGACATTGCCACCTGGATGGGACTTAGTTGCTATCTGTTTAATGAGTGTGGTCGAGATAGGGACTGCGCACTCTGATGGATCATCTTCCTCCCTGTCATTGAAAACAGATTTAGTCACTTACACAACAAGATCAAGCATTAGTAGCACTAACATTTTCTTTAATGAAGCTTCCCAATGCAGCAGGAACACTCCTAAGGTAATCATGGATAAACCAAGTTATGAAGTCTTACAAGTTCCTGAGCATTTACTGACATGCATGGATTTGTTATGACATTGTAATGACATTTGTCTGAGACCCTAGAAACTTGTAGGTATTCTCAAAAAACATTGCAAGATCGTTCATTAATTTATTTTTCAAAACAGAAGAATGTGGATTGGTTAACCAAACCAATGACAGTTTGCTTAGGATAGTTACACCAAATTTACTATTTCCTATGAGATAACTTCAGGCCACATAGGCTTGTTCTGTTGTATCCCCTGTGCATATGCCATACTCTTGGAAAGATGCAGCAGAAGTTGAAGTTTAAATTATTTCTTTTCCATACAAATAAACAATTTTCAGGCAAAGCAAAGATTTTACCTGGCTTGAAATGTCAAGTGGTGTGTAAGATCAGGTTCTATATTTTGCAGTGCTTTCTCCTGCCCTTTTCCAGGAACCACTTGTGTTTCACTCAGTCCCAGACTTCTTTTCTCTAAATGTATGATAATTGGATCTGGAAGATGGCTTCTTACAATGAAAAGAGGGCTGAAAACAATCTACAGAAAGAAAAGAATACACCAATTTGAAGCTAATTGTATTTCAGTAGTACAGCTGTTAAAAAAACTAATAATAAATCCTTACAGTGGGTCATTCTGCCCTTAATTTATTACATGACATGTAAAGCATAAACATTTAGATTTCAGGGACATTAAATGTACTTACTAATCGTTGCTGCACAGGCGAGTCGGGCTCTAAAGTCAAAATTGTGCACCACACATACGTAATTGAAGCCTTTGAGGATGGTACCTGTATGCAGAGAGGTCAGCATGAAATGAAATTATTTCAGCATGACAACGGTTAATATTTTGTTATATCAAATAGAAGTCTAAATGCAAAGTCCTCAGTTCTCTCAGACGTTTTTAATGCTATATTCCATATACTCGTTTCCATCCATACCTGAATGACAGTGCTGTGTTCTGTATGTTTAGAACTTAGACATACATCTCGGGACCAGTCTTCATCGCCCGTAGATTTCACACTCAGTTCAGTGAGCTCATTGTTTTCTAGGATATACGAAGGCAATTTCTGCTTGGCTGCAAGGTAGTTGATGTGTTCTTTAACAACAGCCTGTCCATCTTGACCAATGTAATGCTGAACCACTTTCAGTTCAATACTTTCAGAAAGGTAACTACAGACTGTCTGTCTTCCACAGATTAGGATCTAAAACACACAAAAAATACAGCTCATATATAAACAATTGTGGAAAAAAAAAAGGCCAAAATTGAGTTAGAGAGTGAAAACTTGTAGAACAGTAATCTCCCTACTTTAAGTTTTTCCAAGCACTGCTGAAGGCAGTGAATGGTAAAACATTATTTTTATTGGCCAAAATATATGTGCAATTTCATAGAAACCTAGGCATTAAAATGCCTGAAATATTGCTCAGGCAGTATCCGGGCTTGAAAAAACATGTAACATATCCACTTTCCTTCCCACTCAACTCAGCAAAACTGCCCATGGCTGAGACAGCTCTGGTCTGGATTTGAAGAGCTCTGTGATGGTTTCTGAATGCTGAGACCTTTCTGAGCAGTGATGTACTTCAGAAGAAAGGTTTCTACTGACACCTCACGTTCCCATCACAAGCCAGTGATCCAGGCCTTTCAGTGTGTCTGCTGTTTTGAAGCTTATGATTTCATTAAAGTGCTGTAACATATTTCTGTATTTAACTGCACCCATCTAGAAAATGACCAAATTAGACTCAGCATTGTTGCTGTCCATCATGCATGAATTATCATAGAACATATATCTTTTTCTCAGCGATACCAAGGAACAGCATTCCATGTGTATCCCTGCTACATCACCATTTGTTCTTCATTTCTGAGGGCGCACACCATCACTACAGCCTACCAAGCAAAATCTCAGCAGGGCTATCAGTGACTCCAGGCACTGTTCTTGTCTGATCAGCTGTACTGCTGTTGCACAACATAAGGCTCTCTGCCATATCCACGAGCTGAACATGTTGTGTCCACCACATGCTCTGGCTTCTGCCAACGCAGGCAGAACGGCTGCAGTGTTATTACAGATCTCTTTACAAAAACAGTCAGTGAAAAGTTACTGCACAGCAGCTCATTTTCAAATGTTAATTTGGTTATTCCTTCTTTCTCTTTAAAAAATAAGAACTCCTGAATTACAACCCAGAATATATTATGAACAGTTTCTTAAAAATAAAATATAAAATCTGTTTCTCAAGAGATTAAAACATGCAAGAGATTGTGTAATTTAGCACTGTCAGAACTTACAAACCATGCAAAGGGATGATTACTGGAACATATGAAATATGTGTTGATACTTGAGCTTTCAAATGCTAATATCCACACCAAAATGAAGAAAAGAGTTCTAAAACCTCCCCAAAATGGCTCCAGAAGACTGCTAATCTTGCTTCTCTGCAGATCCCAGTAGGAAAAAATAAATAACAAAGTGACTAATTCATGCATAGGTAACAGCTTAAATTACTCAAGCTATTTTTTCCAAACTGGAGCAAATCCTTACTTGCTTCTGCACTCCACTGCGCTGCTG
>NW_008676416.1:15690-56311 GCF_000695815.1 Acanthisitta chloris
TTGATAACAAGCTGTCCGGCCCTTGTACTGAATGGTACGAATAAAGGTCCCTGTATTGTCCACACTGAATGGTTCAGACCACCGCCAGTTTCCCCAGCCTTCAATACAGATGTGTAACAGCTGGAAAGAAATAAATTATTACTTTAATACATAACTGGAAAAAACCCCACCTTGCAGTAGGATATGAATTCCCATGACAGAGAAATATTCTTAGTTTTGCCCTTGTACTGAATGGTACGAATAAAGGTCCCTGTATTGTCCACACTGAATGGTTCAGACCACCGCCAGTTTCCCCAGCCTTCAATACAGATGTGTAACAGCTGGAAAGAAATAAATTATTACTTTAATACATAACTGGAAAAAACCCCACCTTGCAGTAGGATATGAATTCCCATGACAGAGAAATATTCTTAGTTTTAAAACTCAGCAATGCTAAGCACACCAGTTGTCTGAATGATCCACTTATTCTGCGACTTCAGATACAATCAGAAGAAGCAACAATACCATAAAATGGCTCTGAATCCTGCATTTCTATAAATTACCTGTTTTAACAGTGTATTTAGGATTTAGGCACACAAATGTTCAGCAAAGAAAAAGGGTAAGTAGACTAGAGAGTATAAAACAGGAAATAAGAGATTTTCTTTACTGCCCTTGAAATTGTTCTAGAAATCCACTCTATTACCAGCAAGGTGATATAGAACACAGGTCCAGGCCAGATTTTTGGCCTTCAGAATAAGACAGAAAATTAGAAATACCCTTCCCTTCAAAACAAAGAAGGACTTGCATAGCTTGTATATATATGTGTGTTAAATTCAGAACACAGCATATTGTTGAGAGATGGGAAACATTTTATTTCTTACACAAATGTGGTGGCAAGTTCAAGCTTGACTGCATGAGAAGAAATTTAACTGCATAATTATACTCCCTGTGTGATTTATTCCGGAAAAGGAGTGGCTTTTTTCCAGTTTAACTTAAATCACTTCCAGAGCAATATAGTCTTTCATCATTTGAAGAGCCTTTCATCCATTTACCCACCATACGCACTTACCTCTATCCCATGGAGATTCTTTAAGCCAGAGTAGTGAAAATTGGTACTGTTCCATGTAGGTCAATGAAGTTACACAAATTTACACCAGCTGAAGATCTGGCTATTTAGCTCTGTATAGATCTTTTGTGGCTGTGCAAACTTAAGGATGTGAGTTATATATAAGGGATCAAAGCAATAAGCATTCTGGGTAAAATTTATTCTTTGCAGAGGGCCAGCACAGAGCCTAAGCATCACTTAAGTTCTTTAAAACAGTTATATAAGGGCCTTGTGGGAATTCCCTCTTGAGGGTTGAATTTCACTCTGATTTTGAACATCTGTCATTAATTAATTTAAGTAATTGAGAACAGGATCAGGCCCAAAGTTTGATTATTTACACTAGCAAAAATTGAAACTTGTAAATACTATGTTCTTGCATGATTTGTTTCCAGAAAGAGATAGCATTGGCCATGGGTCTGGCCAGTCGGACTTAGTGAAGGGCTGGATGTTGGGTTTTTTAATTGTTTTAAGAAACAACCACAGCAATAACTTTCAAAGATACTACAACTCGGTAGCCTGTTTGCAATTTGTGGTATCCTCAGCATAAGTTACACACAGAACAATAACATCCATTCAGTGGGTGGCTTTGAATTTGCAAGAGTGATGACTGTTGCATTCAGATTCAAATGAGTTTTATGCTGGAAGCATCAAGGCTCATGTGTGCCTGTGTGTGCAAGGGAAGCATCTGGGTGTGCACACGCATGGGCACAGCTCGATACTCAACATTATGTTGAGGGAAGCTACACACTAGGACAGTCAAACTACCCATAAACAAACACATCACTTTGAGTCTTAAGTATTAGTTGCAGAAAAGGAAAAAGAAAACAAAAGAAAAAAATTCCAACTGCAGTGGCTGGAATCTGTTCAGTTTCTTACACAGGCAGCTGGGAACAAATCTCATCACATATGAAAATTAAGAGAAACAAGAAAACTGTTTACTTTGGAGAGACTGGTAGCTAGAAATGACAGCCAAATAATGAGAAAAGGTACTAAGTGGTCAGTCACAGCTAGAAGGCACAAAATACAGTGTGCTCCAAAGAGAGATGTCATGTAAATGCCATAATTGATGATTAGTAATTGCATGTAGCTCCAACATTAGGATGTCTCCCACCCTGTATAAACAGCTTTGCTCACGGGTTGCATGTTCCCAAGGAACAAGCTGTCAGCTTTCCCTGAGCAGTCATTAGCTGCCAAATGCTGCCTTACTCATTTTCTCTGTGCCACAACAATTAGTCTGCATTTAACTTCCTGGTTCAGAAGGAAAAATAAAAAAGAGCTATTATTAAATATTGGCAATTTCTTACTTTATAAACATACTATTTGCATACTGGTAAATGCCACGTACAAAGGGAACAGCCTTCATAATTTTTTTTAAAGGTATCTAATGTCTTTGTGTTAATGACATAACAGTATAAGAACTGGGTACTGTGTAAGTTTACTTTTGAGACAAGACATTGCATTCCATGAAAACACAAAGAGATCTCTGGATGATTAAGTTATTTAAATGTGAGATTTCTGGAAAATACAGCTAGAAATAATCAGCAAATGACTCTAAGGGATGCAGAGATATATGGCAGGAAATAAAAATAGAAGTGATTTTAGAAAATTAAGTAATCAGGCGTTAACATTATTTTAGCAGAAGATGTCATAATAGATGGTGTTAGATACTCAACAAGGCAGAGCTCTAATCTTATAAAACTGACCTAATACTACATATTGACAGTAATTGCCATGTAACTCCCTCTCATTTATCAAGCTGTAAGCTAATTCTAAGTATTTATTAGACACTGTTTTGAAAAAAAGTTCAAGTATAGCTAGGTATGGGACATGTATTATTTCTCCTAATGTCATTGCATAAAGGTACAAAAATACTTCAGTGGACTTCAAAAGCATTCTAACAAATACAATTCAGAGATAAGTGGCAATTTGTAGCTCAGAGAGAATTAAAACAGACTATCTGTTGTATATGTGAAGATAGGCACTCATTCATGTAACCATTTGATTTCTGCATTTTCTGTCAGGGAAACACACCAGCAGATAACCCAGAGGTTTTTGTTTTGACTAGACTTTACTGGGGTTTGGATTTGCAATTCTGAGCCATTATGGATTTCTGTTTTGAGAGGGAAAGAAATTGTTTCAGGAAAGCAGACTAAGATGAAGCTGCACCTACCGGAGCGAATCGCTAGAAAAGCTGCATTCTTTATCACACATCTTCACAGAATGTTTCTATGTGCTCCTCAAAATTTACATAGGTTTTCAGCTAGATGTGTGAGCGAAGGATATGATCCGAGCAAACAAAGCTGAGTGTCATATGACAAGGCATGAAGACTAAAATGAGGGATTAAAAATGAGAGTAGTAGGGAGCCTGTCCAGAAAAGGCAGCAATTTCCAGCTGTATAAGTAATTTTAAGCTTGTGCCCTCAAAATGCTTAGTGATGCAAATTTGATTTCTACTTTGCAGATCTACTTGTAGATCCACGAAAGTTAACTTGGTTTCACTGTAGTTAGATTGCATCTGTCTTCTAAGTGGAACTAGAAAACGCTTTTTGGAAGGAACAAGGGTTGTTGCTCTGAACTCTGAAAGACTGGGAGGGATCAAGTGAGGACCTGGTTAATGGTGTGGAAGCACATGTCATTTTAAGAGATAGAAGACAGTAAAATAAAAGCTATGATAATGCAGCAGCATGGAGGAAATGTAGCCCCGGAGATGGAAGCTGAATTCTAAGACTTGAAGCTTGATTGGTACTTTTTTGCTGTTTGTGGGATACAAGGTGGCCCTTGACTAGGATTAGGACTTACAACAATAAAACCAATTAGTATTTGGGAAAACAGTGAATGAAATGTTCATTCTGAACATTATCAGCTGCAGTGGCCACCAGAACAGCTTGACTTTCACTTTGGCTTAATTTTCTCATGGGACTTGGGAGATCTATCTATGCCATCAGCCTTTGTAAGACAGAAAGCCAGTACAGCACATGGGAGAAGGCAATTTCCATCAGCCCATGCTGGCTAGTAGAAAACAGTCACACTTGGCCAATAAACTCTGACCCTGGAGGCTCCTGGAGGTGTTGTGAGCCTCAACGTAACCTGCAAAGCAGACCTGAACCTCACAGGTAAAAAACTCGCTCTATACACTGTAGAAGAGTGCTTTGGTTAAGAAACAGAAACTAAATTATCAGGGTTCATGGATAATATCAATCCTTATTTGCCCCAGATATTATCTAGAAAGTCAATTACATCTAAAACAGTATAAGCATCAATTTAGAATGCAGGACCCAAAAGGAAAGCAACAGTACATTTCTCACTACTTGAACAGTGTAAAATAACGTAAGCCTTCTTTTTTTTGCCTGATGTTGCTCTGTAAATGACCTGGGGAGGATTATCTAAAGTACAAGAGATTGTGCAGAGAACCTGTAAAATCCCTAAACAGGAAAATATCCCAGTAGTAACTGATATATGAGTTACAGTTTCTAAGTTTGAATCCAAAGAGTACTGCACATAATTTTACACACTATATAACTCAATATCTGAAAGAATGGCAACTTGGAAATAAACAATGATGAATTATGATCCTGCTATGAATTAAAATTTGGCTTCAGCCTTTTTTTTTGTAGGAGAATGAGGATGAGTTTCTTAAATAGGAAATTTGCTATTTGCAAATCTACAGTAGCCTTTAAAGATGATGTTTATAAAATTATAACAGACTCTGTGCTTTGCAGGCACACTATTTAAAACAGGGAGAGAAAAGTTTTAAATGGGTTCCAGTGAAGGTAATAATACAATAACCACTACTGACACCTACTCAAGAATTTCTAAGTGTATTATCAGAAGAACAGAAAAGCAAGTGATAGAGATCTTTTCCCTCAAATTCTATTTAAGTAGCAATAAAATGGTACAGAGCTGTTTCAGGTATATTTACCCACTTTGATAAGACATAAATCTGATTTGTTTATAACCAGTAACTTGGCCACATTCTCACTGAAGTCATTGCCCAACACAGGAACTGATTTCTATCCACCACATCTGCTGCTTCAAGTTAAAGATGGTGCAAAGTGAAAATAGACTGTTACTGTAATCCTGGGAGGAGACTGGTTTGAGGGCTGCTATTTCTGCAAACTTTTCCTATGCAATATTATGTTTTGCATGGAAAGCAAAGAATGAACTTAAATCCATCATGCTTCGCTTCTTCAGAGGTCTCTGATGAAGTCTTAGCATGGGGATAACAACTAGTAATAACTAGCATGTTATAGACAATTTTTGATGCCTATTCACAAGAAAACAATGTCTGCATAATATATTCAGGGGACTCACATGAATAGCTGGTTTTTACATTTGCTGTGATCCCTAGTGGGACCCTCCAACTGCCTACTGTCTTGCAAGACAGAATTCCTTAACTCTGAGTAAACTGCTAGGAAGATCTGATCTCTTCTAACTTCAGAGTTTCACCCTATGTATCACATGCTCCAGTTCTTCTAAAAAACACAGCTGTCTTGGAGACAAACATGACTTTTGACATAACTGGGGCCCATCCCACAAAGCAATGTGAAGATCAAGATAAGGAGTGCAGACTGGATCCAATAATAATGTAGGAGCCAGTGTTGTCTGTAGAGCACAGGAGTGATGTAGCTTCTCTTCCCTTTTAATGACATCTAACAGACCTCTTACTTTCATTAAAATCTGCAAAAGGAACTCATGAAGTCTGGCATCTTTAGTTAGAATTGCTTAAAGCCTCAAATATCATCCGTTTTGGACCTACCCCAACTCTGAAAGGGATTGTGTAGTTGGGGGTGTCTTATCCCTAAGGAAGGCCAAAACCTCCTGAAATCTGAGGAAAATGTGGGGGATGGAACAGCATTGAAGAGTGAGCATTGGCCCTCAGACTTTTAACTGAAATATTAGCCAAACTAGTGAGACTTGCAGGAATCAGAGTGAAATTTAAAAGGGAAAGGTTATGTTCCCTGAAATGCATAAGATCCAGGCAGGGAAAAAACGAAGGAAGCAAGGAGCTTTAAGTTAAGCCAAACAGTTGGAGAGACACCATGAAGTGCTGATAAATCCAAATACCTGGTGTGCCATAGCTGTTTTTGTAACATGCAGAAGTTAAAATTTTTTAATAGCCTATAGAAGCTTCATTAATATCAAAATTAATTGTGAGTGTAAACAAAGCATTATATAACTATCTGCTAATACAAAAATTAGCTTATTTTAGGTATATATCTTTGTGTTATATAGTTTAAATGGGCAATTACTGCATTCTACGCTTAATTAGCAAAAGAAAAATGGAGAATTTTATTGATGTGAATGCAAAAGAAATATAATCCTATTAAAACTATTTATTTTCATTTAAGTGAACTGCCTTGCCATACTAAAAAAACATTTTGCAGAGGTTAAATAAAGTGTTTCATGGCAACCGCTGCTTCTTAGTGCCTGTGTAACAAGAAACTTGAGCCAGCCGAAGTTGTGCAAGTTGGTTTTCTTTCCCAGTAAGAGAATGTGGTATCTAAGACCTTGTCCTAACTCATTTTATCCCCAAGAGTAAGTCAAGTAAGTCAAGTATGAACTAATGCCTGGAGGGAAGTCCCTGACTCCAGAAGTATGGATTATTTCACATTTATCTTACAATCTGCTCTCAGAGTTCTTAAAATTCACTAACTTGGCAAGTCAGGAATTATCATGAGAAATGAAATAATTTCATAACTATGAAGTCATCTAGCATTCCATGAATATGACATTCGGAGGGTTTGTCCATGCTTGGGCATTATTCTGACCTTTGGATAACAAGCTGTTAGATAGTTTTGCATGGAAACAATTAGAAAAGTGCCACAGCATAACAGGGACAACCTGATGTCTTGATTGAGTCGCTGTTTTCATTTAAAGGATTTGTATCAATCATTGAAAAAAAGTCCATGACAACATTTGTAATAATATTAAAACAAACATATTTTGTATGATTTGAAATGACAAAGGATTGTACTGTTTAGATGAACTGCCATTCTGAAGCATGCTATATTTACAGTGATTTGTATTTGGCATTAACCAAATGAATAAGCTTATAGAGGAATGCCAAGGTTCTCTGACCTTTGTAAAGAAAATTTGCTTCTATCTCAACAGTGTGTGGAAAGCTTGTGCTTCCATATATATATTCAGATATATATGGAAGCTTGTGCTTCCATATATATATTCAGGGAAATTACCTCAGAGCTATTTTTTAGTCTCTAAATTTCCCAGCAAGACATGGCTGTTGAAAAATGTCAAAAGAGCAGAAATCATCTTGAAATTATTCCCAGTGTTGGGACGAGGGAGGTATAACCCCCCTACTAGAAGATTCTGCTGGCCAGCAACCCGGTTGAGTCACGAGCAAGCTGTTAGATTTGTCATCTCCTGGGACATGGAAATCCATCATGACACTCCTGACTGTTTATCAGCCCAGTTCTTCAGTGAATCTAAATTTGATCAGAGCAAAACAGAATGGGGAAACCCTTTGACATCACTAACTTTCAGCTAGGAATGAATATCTGATAAACGAGTTTGAAGTTCCTGCTGTCACCTCACCCACTCCCTGATGTGATTTGGTTTTTCTGATGGACTTTTCCACCTTTCATGCTGTACTTCTATTTTTCATTTAATAAGAAACTTACACAGCAGCCATGAAAGTGCAGTGCTTTGCACTGCTCAAGTCTGTAACTGAAAGGACAAGCCAAAGGTCAATATGTTTACGTTTTCCAGGTGTTGGAGGGCTAATGCCATATGTTGTGCTGGTGGTCTTTAGCAGTTCAGCTGCAGCTAACAGAAAGTATCAGTAATGAGCTGTGATTTTAACTCTTCTACTTTTCACTTTCAAAACTCTTCCCAGTTTGCACCATTATTGAACACACACCATAATAAGAACTATACCATTAGTAGAACTATCTGGAATAATGGTCAAAAAGAAGATGCTCATAACCATATAATTTTGTATAAAACTAACCAGAAAATGGATATAACAAATTGTTTAAGAGAAAAGCATTACTTAGTTCTGGGTTTATTTACAATTCCTTTAAACATTTCCTTCTTCTTCCATGTGATTATGAAAAGGTTTAAATGATTTTTTTGGGTGGCTGCTACAAAAGCAAGTGATAATTAATTATGAAATACAGGTCACATTTAGCTAGCTTTCTTTCTCCCTCACACAACCAAAGAGAATTACATGAATCATAACCCAAGTGTCACCTGATGCATGGGGATCCAGTCTCATACTCTTGACACGTGCTCAATAGCACAGAGCACAGTCAGCCACGTGGTTTGCTCACCTGTGAGCTGGGGTATCACAGGAGTTTTGCTTGTATAAGAAAACTTCTGTCTTTTTGAAAACATGAAAAGGGACACACAGTACTCCAGAGACTCTAAGACTCCAAAGGCCTCTCTCTGTGCACTGTTACACCAGCACACACTGCTTGCAACAGCTCCTGTGTGACTGGGGTGAGATGGTCCTTTATTACCCTGCCTTCCTCCTAACTTACGCCTTCACTTCAGTGTCAACTGACAATATTTACTCTGGCTCAATTCACTCTGCCCAGATTACCACATTCATGTAAAATTGAGTAGCTTTGCATATCCGCCAGCTGACACATGAACAAAAACCACAGTAAATTTGCCATCTCTGCTTCCCAGTGCAACTTGAAACTTGCCAGCAGTGAAAGTGGGCACAGCTCCTGTTTAGAATTACCATCCAAATTTCACCTTCTTTCTCACATGCTAAGACTGGTATTTTTTAGGGCTCTGGAGGAGTTAGGAATATCCATTCACTACACCCCTCCTAGGATCTGTAAATATTTTCATTAGTCTTCAGTGCCACCCCACTCAGCAGGAGCTGGGTGTATATTAAGAAGAGAGAAGAAATGGTTTTGCTGTCTCATAAACACTGTTTTTTAGATTTAAATTCTTGTCCTGTCTTGAATTAAGATGAAAAGTCCATTTTTCACCACCACCCAAGTGTTGGTCTCCTCTCCCAAGTAGCAAGTGAGAGGACAAGAGGAAATAGCCTCAAATTGTGCCAAGAAGGTTTAGACTGGATATTAGTGAAAATTTCTTCACTGTGAGGGTTATCAAGCACTGGAACAGGCTGCCCAGGGAAGTGGTTGAGTCACCATCCCTGGAGGTATTAAAAGATGTGTGGATGTGGCATTTAGGGATATGGTTTAGTGGTGGACTTGGCAGTGCTTGGTTTATGTTTGGACTCAATAATTTTAAAGGTCTTTCCAACTTAAATGATTCTATGGTTTCATTGAAATACTTTCTGCTGATAATTTAAAAATATTTTATTTCAGTTTCAGTGTTTATTCTTTAAAAAATCAAATAAACAGAAACTATATTATTTAAAGTATATAAATGGAGTGTTTCTGGCAATTTCAAATCTTTTCTAATGCAAGCACATGCTAAGTTGAGAGCTTTGTCCAGTTTGACCCTGTTCTGCAAACAATTTCAGTGAACAGATGCTTCTGGTAAAAACAATTCATTAAAAAAATTCCCCAAACCTCTAATGTACATCTCAGAAAACAGACACTGATCACTTAGTTATAAAAACCTGGCAAGCTGTCTTTCTTTTTTTTCAGAAGCTTCAGTTTCCACAACCGCTCGGTTTTACAAAAAGCGGTTGTGCACATCCAGTTCTACCCTCGAGTAATTTCTAAACACTTCTGGCTTTCCTCACTCTTTGTTTACCTTTTCTCTCTATTGCAGCCCCAATGTGTGACTCCTGAAGGAACTGGAGCATTAGAGAGAGTTGAGACCACAGAGAAAACCAGAGAATCAGTGATGAAGCCACCAGCCAGCTTTGGAAATGCTGCATTGGAACAGCTGCTTCTGACATACCTGAGAGGACTTGTGCGAGCGCCAGCTGTACTGGTGACTGTGGAGACTAGCCAGCAAAATATTTTCATCAGTATCCACCTGGCCAAACCGCAGCGTCTCTTGTGTATCATTACAGATCACGAAATGGCTGAAGACTAACTCCTCTGCCTCAGGGCATTGGTTCTGAAAGGAAAGGGATATGAAAGCCAGTAAGAATCAGATTAATTGCAAGACATTTGGCAGCTGCCTGCCCAGTGGTGACTGTTACAACACAGAAATCTCTTCCATTAGCTTTGGTCTTATAGTACTCGCTGCAAAATCTAGTGTTTGGGTTGACAAAATATATCCTAAGACTTAACATATTTTACTTCATGTTTCTGTAGTGCAAATCCTAAAGTTTTAAAACTACAAGAAACTCTACATTTCCCAATTTGAGTAAGAAAACTTCAATGAAATTAAATTCTGTGGGAAATGACATGTCACACAAGGCAGACAGGGCACTACAGGCTAAGCAGAGACATGAAGAGGTTTCTCCATCCTTGACAACTGATCTCTCAAGCCAACAGGTTGAACTTCATCTTCCCCAGCTGCTGCTTCTACTCTGAAATGTTGCTATGGATCAGCAGCAGAAGACTCTCTTGATACCACAACACTTGAAACAACAACTAAAGAAAAAGAAGAAGACATGGGGAGAGTATTTTCACGGTTACATGAGGCTAGTTTGAAAATGCATTGTGCAATTTAATACAAAAAAAGTTAAAAATTATCATGGGTTTAAAAATTATTTTAGATTTTACAGTATTTTTCCAGCCTGCAGCATCCTTCCATCCCTGTCTTTCTGCTTTTCATCTGGCTTCTTGTCACTCTGTTGACACAATGGGACTATATGACAGTCATAAAAATTACCAGAGCTGCAGGTCTTCCGTGCCTGAAGGCACCAACTATAATCCCCTATATGGGAGAGGTCAAAGAGTGACTGACAATTTGATTTGGAGATCATGTCTCATATATTTCTGCCCTAGTCAGTACTGGGCCGGCATCTTCCACTTGTAAGAAACTATTTAGCAACTATATAATGCTTACTTGAAGAAAGCAACGTTTGGGTAGTCTTCATGCAATTTAATGGGTATAACACAAAGAATTCATCTTCTTGTGGTTTTCATTACCTCTTTTTGACCGATATTTCCTAGCACACACTTTTGACAGTATTTTACTGTTGGTTGGTTTCCCTCCTCACAACATATCCTAGCTGCTCTTTTCTCATCCTTTCTTCCCATAATGTTTTCTCTAACATATGGGACCTCCATGGTTTTTGAGAGCTGGTTCTGTTTCCCTTCGTTGCTCTCTCAGTGGACCTTTTAAATGGACATTACAAAGCTAATGCCTCCCTCGTCTCTAATTATATGGGTCTCTTAGTTCTTTGATAACAATGCACCTGGAAGCCTGCAGAAACTCAGATCAAACAAGAGGGAGAAAAATATTTCCTCACAGATCCCTACAGATACTCAGTTATTCCTGAAAACCAGTTTGGTACATTGCTTGTAGCACATTGCTTGGGAGATGCACACGGAACAGATTTTCAGAAAAGTGAAGTGTGCAAGGTGTGTCCAATTTAGCATCCTTGAATGCATGTTCACTGCTGTTATTAACTTCAGAACCAACCACCTAAGATGCACACCTACAGGTAGAATCACAGAAGGACTAGGGTTGGAAGGAACCTCTGGATATCACCTAGTCCACCCTCCCTGCTAAAGCAGATTCACCTGGAGCAAGTTGCACAGACTCACATATAGGTGGCCTTTGAATATCTCTAAAGAAGGAGACTCCAGAACCACTCTAGACAGCCTGTTCAAGTACTCTGTCACCCTCACAGTAAAGATGTTTTTCATGATGTTCAGATGAAACTCCCTGTGTTTCAGTTTGTGCCTGCTGCCCCTTGTCCTTAACCAAGGCAGGTTGCAATTCTTCCTGCAGCTGAATGTCAGAATGATTGGCTGGGAGTGCTTGTGTAAAAAACTCTAGCAGTATTTAACCATGAGAATATTTAGATTAAAGCTTTTCTCCAAATCTCATGAATTCTTTTGTATAAAATCAGGTATCTTCTGTGACACAGGAGGCAGGTGAGCATAGCCAAAACTGCACTTCTTCGAAGCAGCAAAACTCATTACAGAGCAGTACGTCTGTATCGCACTCAGTAGCAGATCTGGGTGTGCTAAAGGCTGACATTTACAGTGCCACTTCAGACTGCAGTTTATTTTGGCATTTTCTAGTGGTGGATCTATGACTTTTTACTGTCAAACTGCCATACCCACATACCCATAAGTCTACCACAAATATATATTTTCCTGTTGCAGCTTTGTGAAATGCTCTTTTTAAAAGGGAGGATTTACTATCCACAGAGCTCAGCATGTTGTTAGTCAAACCTAGATATAACCCCAGGGGATTTTAAGAAAATGCTTTTCTTTTTTTTTTTACTCCAATACATTTTCTTGCTGATTACACAGAGTCTGTAAGAACAACATCAGATGATGAACTTCCTTCTTTTTACCTTACTAACTAACTTAGTTTCAAGTAAGCAAACATAAACTGTATGTTCTTGCATTTTCCAGAAGGAAAAGAAAATCCACGAATTTCTGGCAATGCACAGAACTCCTAAATTGTGCAGGGGGAATGTTATTAATGAAGTTGCACACATTTTGGTGCTGATGAATGACTGCCATTAATCATTAGTCTTAAAGGCTAGATTTGCTACTAGAATCCAATGCTTTAACAGCAACACTTCTCAAAGTTAAGCGAAAGAAGTGTCTTAAGCTCAGTTTTATAAGAGTTTCAAAGTTTTAACCAAGGAAACAGCAAGATTTGCATAATAAGGCATTGCTCTATGCTGCCTCAAGTCTTGATAATAACAGATGACTAAAGGAACATCAAGAAAGCTTGGAGATACTTTAGCTGTGTATGGCATCTATTCACTGTGCAGGCAGAGGCTCTAGGCAACTCTTACTCTTCTTGCAGTAAAGTCAGGAGACTTTTCCCAGACAGAATACCCATGGTCCTCAGCCCTAGGGATCTGCAGTAGCTCCCTGCACCCATCACAGGAAACTGGATCCCACATTGCTGCTGAAGTCTGACAGTAGAAGCTTCTAGGGTAAGCAGAAAGGGACACAATAAAAAATGTCAGCAAAAGGATGGAGGAAGGAAAGCTTGATTGATAAAAGAGAGTCTAGAGAAACCAGGCATAATAAAACTGGGCCATTTGTGTGACAATGATGCTGAAGGGCTGAATGATGACTCCAGGAATGGAACACACCTAACTGCGGACTAGGAAAAAAAATCCCTCTCTGAATTAAAACAGCAGATCAAAAGAATCAGCAAAAGATCAACAGCCTGAATCAGATATAGATTAGGGTCAGTTCCTGGGGGACAATTTCCTGCCCCTCTTTAGATCATTTTTCAGCTGTTCTTTTCTCTCAGAGAGGCCTGGAAAGTGTCTCTCCTTTATTGGGCCTTCAAACATTTCGCGAATTCTATCCAGAGAGAGGGAAAAGCATCCCACATAATACTAGTCACCAGGCTTTCCCTGTCTCAGGACTTTCTGTTCCTATGTCAGCTCACAGCTATTTCCAAGTATTTCTAGATCTGGGAAAAAACCCCACCATAAAAACCTAGGCCTCTTTATATGCACAAAGTTATTTGCTGTGTGCTTCACAAGCTACAGAAGACTTGTGCAAAGCCTTCTCTCTCTCTCTCATGTATATACACACAGAGTCTCTCTCACCTAGTAATGTTTTTTGGATAGAAACTCTTTTGCAATTCTTATCTGCCTCAAAGCTCCTCTAAGAGAAAGGAATATTCTCCTTATGATTCTTTAAACTTCACTCTCACAGCAGTATCCTGACATTATCAGCTAGACACTTTCTGTATCCTTTTCCTTTGTTCTTTTTAGAAAGATGGAGAAACTACTGTGATCACAGATGTCATTTTGACTGATTCCAGCTCATTAAGAAAACTTATGCAACTGCCAACAGAAAGGTTAAGCACCATGCAGACCTCGAGGAAAAGAAGATCTAGTGGTTTAAAACAGGTTTAAAACAGGAGCTTTTGTAACTTCTGAAGAGTTTAGGAAAACATTTGCAATGTGAGACCACAAAGGAAAAGCTTTTTCCCAGGAATAACACTTAGTACCATACCTGGGGAGCTGTTTTCTCAGCTGACCCTCTATCTCTAGATATCACAAAGCACTAATGCTATAGAACAATCTGTGAAGGCTTAAATGCCCAAAGAAAGGCAAAACCACACAACCCCCTACCCATATATTCACAGGAGACATGCATTTTCTATGTTATGTTTCTATGTTATTATTAAGTAAAAAAGCTCAGTTCTCAGCCTGTATGTTATTATTAAGTAAAAAAGCTCAGTTAATAATGGTTCCTTGCCCAGTTCTTTGGCTATTAAGCCCATTACTCTAGTTTTGCATTTAGATGTCTATTAGCCTGTTACTGTACGTATGTAAACAGGGATTTCAGATTAGGCAGTGAAATACATCATAAGGGAAAATTGTTTTTAAAAAGTGTTAATCTTCTCAGATTTTCAGCATGTGACTTAGCCATATAAAGTAAGTTTGTATACCTGGTGTTTTTGAATCTTAATGTACTTTTGATATGTTCACCATTACTTAAAAAACCCCACAACACCAAAAAACCCAACCAAAAAACCCCTCAGTCTATATCTAGGAAACAAAGACACTGACAGAGGCTTCTGTTAATCCTGAACTCCTGACCTAAAGGTGCAGGACCAAATTGTTTCATGCTTCATCTGTCTATCTACTGACTACAACATCGCTTGTTTCAGATATTAATCCAGTAAAACATATTTGGAGAATTAAAATAACCTTTCCTGGTTATTAAATTCATGCTTCCAGTTGCAGCATTTATATTGCAGTTTGTGTGAACAGCAAACATCAAACAATACTTATCATTGGGAAATTCATTCCCTCCCTGCGCAGTGCATGCCAACTCCCTAGTCTGGAGGTAGTCACATAAAAAACATCTTGGCAACAATTAATTTAATAAGCCATTTTGAACCCACTTGTGTGTTAACTGTTCCCTAATTTCAAAGCGATGCAAGATTTTAATCTCAAATACTCAGGGCTAGATACCCACCACATCAGAACATGGTGGCAAGTACTCTTGACATGAGAGGAAACGAGAAAATTACAGCAACAATTACAGAAGTATATCCTCCTGTGGCTCATGTTAACATTGCCAAATCCATGTATAAATCAGTACCAACTATTCATAGAATGTACCTGTCAGCAATATACTATGCGACATATGGCTCTACTTAATCAAATATACAATTCCATTTTTTTAACTCAGAATATTCCTTCAAGGCACAGAGTAGTCAGTCAGTCATTCACACTGTGATGTGGTTTAAAACATTTAAATATTTATGTACCATATTTTATTTATATGTATAGCTATGTCTGAGAGATCTTTTTTTTTTCCATCCTAAGAGGAAACTGACCTTTCTGAAGGCCGTTTTGCAGTAGTTGCCACACATGTCTTAGATGAGGGACCAATACTAAGCCAGAAATATTTTGGGTTTAAACAGCCTACCAACAACTCTCTTATACTTTCTGTGTTTGTTTTTTATTAAAAGCATTGTTCAAAATATGACAAAAAACAGAAATTGGAGCTACAAAGATTTTTGTTCACATTGATATTTGAGCCAGCTGTAAAGATTTAAATCACACTAGATCTTGTTTTATGAATGTCCTTTTGCAACAAGAAAACCATGGAATGCCCTTAAAAAAGAATTTTTTGATATAGAACAGATGTTTTATCCTTTTTTGGGGGCTTTGTTATTGTAGTGCCATGATAGGTAATTAATTCCCAGGCTCCGCATAGGTCTTCAGGCAGATGAAGAGAATGATTTGATTTCAAGGCTAGAGTGGAATAAGGGAATTACAGGCCTTGGAGGGGTCATAGCAGAAACGAAGTTCCTTACACTGGGACTGGCTTCAGCCATTAATGCTGCTCCCACAGAATGTAATGTGAAACTAGTGTTGAACTTCAATAAGGACGGAAGTAGTAGCTGGAAACAATATGCTCTACTGCTCAGACTAAGCTGTTCTTACATATCGTACACCTTTTTGTAAATTAATGCAATATTCTGTATTTCAAGACCAAGATTCTGATTATTCTCATATATATCCACATAGTTTCACTGAAATTCAAGCAGTTTTTACGAAATTTACCTTTACATAGAGAATCACTGTCTCCTAATTTTCATTGCTATCACAGGATTAATGTTTATTAGCCAAAAACACTTTCAGTCTAAGCTAGAGCTTTTATGTATTGGAAATTTTTTAATGAATGGAGTTGGTATTCTAATTTTCTATTAAATTAATCAAAATTATGACTTTTTTTCTCATTATTGCATTTACATACCTGCTGCCAAGCTTGAATTGCTGTATTTAGAGAATGAAGTGCATATTGGCCAAAGTTGATGAAAATGGGGTCAATCATTATCGTGCAGTCCAACAGCCTTCCTGCTGTGCTGCTGGAAATAGCAGTCTGCCCCCAGATTTTGAAAGGTTTCACAACACTCTGCATAGTCACATTTCGACACTCCAAGAGTTTACAGTTGGCGTGAGTTGAAAATTGGATCTCCTGGAACAGTGACTCATCATTCCACTGACGAAGATACACATGAGGCTCATCAAAGGAAACTATCATGTATTCTAGTTCAGATGGCACATTCTTATCAGATAAAAATGGCTGAAGAAACTTTGGTGGTGCTGAAAAGTAAAAGAACAAACAAGACCAGAACATCACTGTTGACACATACTGCATGTTTTTGCAAATTGTGATTTAACTGCTTGTTCATAAGAGGAAAACAAGTAAAATTCATTAAAGAGTTGACATTTCTGAAATCTGAAATGAATCCTGTTCACACTGTTTGTTAGATGTAAAACAGAATTGCAATTAATAGCAGCTGCAAACAAAAAGTATCTGCAAACCAAAATCTTTCGATGTTAAATAGATATCTACACACCACTCAATACTTCAGATTGCCACCTATTTGGAGCAAAGACCATATTTCTGTGAGAATTTTTACTTTAGTAGATGCATGTGATATTCCACACACAGCACATTACAAACAAAATTAGCAATGAGAATTGCAATTAATAGCAGCTGCAAACAAAAAGTATCTGCAAACCAAAATCTTTCGATGTTAAATAGATATCTACACACCACTCAATACTTCAGATTGCCACCTATTTGGAGCAAAGACCATATTTCTGTGAGAATTTTTACTTTAGTAGATGCATGTGATATTCCACACACAGCACATTACAAACAAAATTAGCAATGTCTGCTGACCGTTTTTACTTTAGTAGATGTATGTGATATTCCACACATAGCACATTACAAACAAAATTAGCAATGTAATATCTGCTGACATGAGGCTGTGCAGGCTAACAGGCTCCACAATGGAAGCTGGCTTTGCTGCAATTATGGACAGCTCAAGATCACAAACCCACTGAGATGCAACATATTACCCCATAACACTAGAAATGAAACAAAATAGTATCCTGAGAATAAAGCATGAGAAATATAACATAAAAAAAAGATTTTATCGTGTTCACTGAAGTCTCAGTCCTGCAAAGGGCTGAGCACTAAGGAAGCAGACACTGCAAGGCACGTACAGCACTTGTGTAACATTAAGCTTGTGAGTATTTCCATTGATGTTATTATTTATGTTGCTGGAACTACTCACATGCTTAAAATTAGCACATGCTACAGTGCTCTACAGATTTGGAACCAAAGCACTCATCCCTATCCAGGATCAAGCCCTATTATCCTACAAAAGCATAATGGGTACAGTAAGTTCTGTGCTCCCTTCATGTTTAACACAGCACAAAGGAGCCCCAAAACTTAAGGCCTTTAGATGCTATATAAGTTCTGTGCTCTCTTCATGTATAACATAGCACAAAGGAGACCCAAAACTTAAGGCCTTTAGATGCTATAACAACAGCAACAACAGCATAAACTCAGTCGCTGCTGAAAAATAAAACAGCTGGATTTGATTTTAATCTGAATTTTGCCTTTTCCACTATATGTAATTTTAAAGACTGAGCATCTGGAATTGGTGTGTAATAGTGAGGAAGATTATGTACTGATAGAGGTAGCTGATAGACAAGAAATTATTTGCTAGTCATTGAATGTTAATCTTGGTATGATTTGATAATGAATATATTATAAAACTTGCAGAAACACAAAAACTACTCACAAAGCAAGCTGTCCCTGTCAAAATTATCCAAGAAGCTTGCCCATCTTCCATAGAAAGCATTCCTGGCATTTGAAAATCAGAGAGTAATCTAAAGATCTCTTGGAATGTATTTGCCATTAACGCAATGACAGAGAGCCCTGAACGAAACCAGATGTAGCTCCAAAAGTGATCATAACTGAAATAACAGTTAAATCTGCAGTTCTCAGAGCTCTTCCAAGGAATTCTTACTAAGGGGGTTGCAAAATCTTCAAATATTTTAATAGTACTGTTAATACGCTGGAAAATGTAAAAGATCAAATTCATTCAGTAAGATGGCTCAAAAGTGAAGTGGCACCTGCTGTCACTAATCAGACTCTGAAGAACAGACAGCTTCTACAGTTACCCATTCCGGAGGCAGGAAGGGGCTGCTCAGCCAGCCTCACTGCCTACCCCATGGACTTTCTCAGTGCACAGAAGTCAGCAGTTTTACCCTGAAGCATGTACCACTGGTGGCTGTTTGTGATATTTTATTTCAAGAATGTCTGCTTGAATGAGGAAATGTGGAATACAGACATCAAAAGAGCAGTTAAGCAGCATGTATGAATTATATGCTTTTATTAGTCTATAGAAAGGAGTACATACCTGTGCCAAGTTGATCGAGATGATGGCATAGGTGGACTTCCAAACAGGTAAACTGGATCAACACACTAAGTGATGGCACAAACCAAGGAGTGAAACAGGAGTCAACCCTGGTACAGGCTGCTAACGCTGTGGGGGTTACAAGCTGATCACACGCGCTTTGGGAGCCAGATTCACTCTCCGAGCTGCAGAAGGTAGATAACAAAGTAGAACTTCAGCACTTCCAGGATTTTACCACTTTACAGTAGGATTTGACCACGTTCCATGCTCACTTTGTGACACAGACAACATCAGTGTTTTATTTTAACTGCAAATGTCAGTGTCTGTACTTTTTCCAAAGCAGAACATAACAGACAAGACTGCAATCCAACCAGGCTTTTATCACACTACACTTTCAGTCTACAAACGCTTGAACCACAAAACCAAGGCATCTTTACAGAAAATAAAACCAAAATATCCCAGGTATCTTTAGTTGCTGATATAGGTAAACAGAGTACATTATCATAATTAAATATATAAGAATGAGCTGTAAGTTAACCTGGTCAAGAGAATGATTTTTTTTCTCTTAATTTTAAGGAAACCAACTCGCAACCATCAAATCACTTCTATGCATGTGCCTGTAAACTTTATTTCCTTTGCCCCTCCCTCTCACTCAAAAATCATAATTTTGAAAGAATCTCCAAGTGTTATAAGCTCAGCTTGGAGCCTTTTACTAGCATCTATTACAACATATTAACTATACATTTAAACACCACCCCACTGATTTTTTTTGCATAGCTGTGTGACTGGCACCATGAATTTCCAAGCATTATCTTTCAGTCTCTTGAGAGAAACTAACACTACATCACAATTCTATAGGTTGCTAAGACACCAGTGAAGTACAAATAAACTTTCTAATTTAAGTCAAATCTACCCTAAATGTTCCTTATTCTCAGTCCCTTTGAAGTCAGGCACTACAGAGTTTTAGTTTAAAAGTTTAGACTTGATTCGAGAGAATTAATGTCCACATCCTCAGCCAAATACTGTCTCTATTTTTAAAACCAAATATAACAAAGGATGAACTAAGGACAACTTAATATTTTCGTGAGAAGGCAATTAGCCTTAATAAAGCACCATAAATACATTATCACTGACATTTTAGAGATATTTTAAATTTAAACACAAATTTAAATTTGAACATTGGCTTTCAAAGAACATGTTTTATGCTTTTAGGACCAAATTTTTCATCATTCGATGCGTGCTATTTCAAAATTATGCACAAATAGAGTAGGTACTCTAAATGTTCAGTTCGAGTGCATGGAATTCCAGGGAAAGGTTAATTTACCAGTACTGTTTTGTGTTACGGTAACCAGGTAGTATAGAATTGATTTACAGAGCTTAAATCCAACTTTAGATTTGTGGACATAAAATACTTATGCAGCAGTAAGGCCCAACTAAAGTTAGCTAATTATCAAAGAATCATGACAGCATATGGATATAGGTCAGTAAAGGATGAAACACAGATGACTTAATCAGAATTTTAGCCGCTCTCCCATGCATCTTTACCTCTTCAAATTGCCTGTTTACATTCAAAAAACGGCATTATAGGCATTTTCAGAATTGGCATCTTTGGAAATAAAATAATTCCTTCTGTTCATATGATAAACCATCTACGGGACTGGACCACAGTCTGAGAAACAGGATTTCTCAGGTTGTTGGAACAAAGCATGGAAGCAAATACAAAAGCAGCAAAGTTAATATGCTGATTTAGACAACTAATTACTTTTGAATCTGTGAAACCGGTTGGTTCTCTCAGAACAATGATTAATATTTTAAGAGTTTTTGCTCGTTGAATTTGGATTAGAAACAGAATTTCAGGAACATATGAAATGAAGACAGGAAAAGGGTAGACAGGTGCAAACAAATGGTAACCAAACTATGAGGAACTTTAAAAAAACTAACTGCACTTTGATACTGTGAACTAAGACTTAATTTGCATGAACAGCTGTAACACTAACTGCAATAAAAAGGAAGCACATTTATTTCTGAAATTCGAGGTTTATTCTGAAAACATCTAATTCTTTTCCTCAAAAACCTATTTCCTGAGACATCTATAAGTCACTCAGCATTTTTATTTCCTTAGATATGTTCTCTTGGAGATGCATGTTTTCATAGCATAAAATCTAAACAAAATGCTGCAATTTCTTATTTCTCAACTTTTATACACCTGCTTTTTATTTATTGAGCATTTTACTGTGGTGGGACCTTTGTCATTTCTCACTCATAATCACAATGATGACAGAGCAACATGACATGCTTGTTACAGAAAGAAATGTGGCAGGAGCTTCACACTAGGGAGATAACATATTTGCCATATTATGCTCCAAGTTTTCTGCTCCACAAGCAGGAGACCAATTGGAGGTAATATTGTGGCATTTAAAATGCTGGGAACAAAAAGATTCAAAGCTGTTCTTTGTTTCCTCATGGAAAGACACCTCAGAAACCAAAAAGGCCCAACACTGAAACAATTCCCTGCAACCCTCAGAGCCCAACCACATGCTTAAGAAGTTAACCAGAGAAACAGCAAATGAGGGTGGGACAATGTTGCTTCACAGGACAGAACTGGCCTTGCTGGTGAGAAAAGGAATAACCACCTTCTACTGCTTTGTGTTCGGCACACCATGCTGAGCGAGGGGTGTAGCAAAATCAGAGGAAATTCTAAGTAAAACTGACCTGACCTTAATACCAAATCTTTTTATTTTTTTTTAATCCCGTGAAATATCAGAATTTTAAAAATGAAAAATATCTAAATTGGAATTCATTATATAAATGATGACATTTCAGACCATGCAAAGCAGTTCAAGTTAAATATATGTCAACTGGGAACAATGACTTAAAAGTGACCTGCACCATTCTTGTTATTTTAAGAGTGGAATATTTAAACCAAAACTGCCATTTGTGATGAAACTACAACATGGGAAAATATCCACTGGGAAGAAGAAAGAGACCACTTAACTCATTTAATTTATGACTCAAATGCTGGTCTGACCCCAAATTGTTAGAGGTCAAAATCCAGTACATCATTTACTTTGAATAAAAGCTAAAACAATTAGCAAGAAACATGATCATGATTCCTCACTTGAATTTTTAAAAAGTAGCAATTTAAGGCTTATTTAAAAGTTTTTGTACTTGTTTCATGGTTTGTGTCTTAAGGCATTTCCAATTACTATTTCACATTATTATGCCACTAATTATAAAAATACTGTTTAAATTACACCGGAGATGCACAAATATATAAAATATCTTGTAACATAAGCCATTTAGAGTGAAAAATTATAAACCCTTCCCAACCAAACCAGGGAGGGCCTTTACTATTTCACCAAATGAACAGAGCTTTAAAAGTAATTTTGATTATGATTTGTTAGTACTCCAACATGAAAACACAACCTACAAAGATAGTTTACTCTGTGATAATTTCCTTGCAATCCCCTAGTTTAAGGTATTCCTTAAATACTCATTTATTCTATATGTGATTTCTTTCATAAACACCACACTACATGCCCAAAGAGATGCTAAATTATTTCACTTAAGACTTCAGATTTGTTCGTTCATTGAATAAACATTCATAAATGTTCATTCAAACCCTACACACACATCAAATAATGAATGGGCTACAAAATTCTAAAAAATAAACAACATACACATATATACACTATGCCCATCATCAGATAGCTCCTTGATTTTTATACTTCTAATTACTTCCTGATTGATCTCAGAAAGAGCCTGCATACCACAGGATTTGGATCATGACATCTTTGCATATTCCCATATGTATTACTGGTTGATATACTTCAGCCTGCCAGCTACTGCTCAACATATCAGCTGAATCCTCATCTTCTCACAGACCTTGTTGTTTTCCTGTCATATGAGCCACATAAGTTTCATAGTTTATAACCGATGCTAGAAATCAGCAATAAAGTACTTAAAAACACAAGGGATCAGCTCTCTGGTACTAATAATTAGCATATCATAGAGGTCACCACAAAAAAACCCAACAAAAACCCAACAAAAACCCTGCAGAATTTTAAGGAAAAAGTATTATTATTGAGCAGCAGCTGCATGCATATGGCAGCTGTTAGACTCTGAACCAAAACACAACATCAAACTAAGAAAATAAACTTCAACAGGACTAACTATTTTTATACTTAACAATTAAGAGTGAATTAAATTTGCTCATCAATCATACAGTTGCAGCATGTAATTAATTATAAATATCATGCTTCTCCAGGAAAACTGAGATTCAACTGTTATATAGTTGCTTCTTGCTCTTGCAGATCCCTCAGTGTTAGAATTCCCAGGTCTGACACTTGGCCCTAGCTGTAAGTATGGCTCCTTGTGGCTCTTCTCACAAGTCTGTAAGATCTCATGTTAAACACTTGCTTTAGGAACATTGAAACATCTACCGTGACATGGGCAGCATCTCTCTCTCAAAACCAAGAAAGTTTGGCAGTTTTTGGTCAACTAGAGTTTAGAACATATTTTAGAGTGCTTGGTCACAGGACAATACCCGTACTGGTATTGTTGGTTTGTTGGTTTGATGAAGCCAGTGTCAGCAAAGTTACTGCTGACATGGACTTTCTATATACTATCAGGGGTCTAGAAAGGTTGGTCTTCCCTGCAGGTCCACAGTATCTGTCACCACCTCTTAAACAAGGCTTCCCTTTAACAGAACATGATCCTTTGAGGCTTAACCATTACCTTAAATTTGTTCTGTAGCTGTACCTATATGTATTTCAGTGTTTGTGCACTGTCTCAACACCTCCAGGTCAGTGACATGTGACTGGCATGTTTGTGCTGTCTTCAAGAAAGAGCCAGTGTGACTCAAACACCATAGGTCAAATCCTCATCTCTGAGGAACAGTTGCTCTTGTTCTGACCTGTTAAGTTTCTATAAGAAGGATCATTCCAGACCAGTCAGGATTACTTCTTTCACAGCAGTCCTTCCTGCAGCCATCCTTAAGAAAGCTTGCAGTGCAGCCTTGTTTGAGGTTAGACTAGAGAGATCAGTTTGAATTTCTATCATAGAACCACAGAATGGGTGGGTTGGAAGGGACCTTAAATATCATCTAGTTCCAACCCCCCTGCCATGGGCACAAACACCTTACACCAGACCAGGTTGCTCAAAGCCCTATCCAGACTGGCCTTGAATAGCCCCAGGGTTGGGGCATCCACAACGTCTCTGAGCAACTTGTTCCAGTGCCTCACCACCCTCACAGTAAAGAATTTCTTCCTAATAGCTAATTCAAACTTACCCTCTTTCAATTTAAATCCATTTCCCCTTCTCCTATCACTATATGTCCTTGCAAAAAGTCCCTCTCCAGCTTTCTTTAGGTACCAGAAGGCTGTTCTAAGGTCTCCCAGATGCCTTCTCTTCCTCATGCTGAACAATCCCAACTCTCTCAGTCCATCTTCATAGCAGAGGTTCTCCAGTCCTCCGATCATCTTCGTGACCCTCCTCTGGACTCGCTCCAACAGGTCTGCATCCTTCTTATGTTTGGGGCCCCAAGAACTCAACACAGTACTCCAGGTGGGGATTCATGAGAGCAAACCCACATCTCCAAACTGAAAACACTACTGAGGCAGGGAATGTAACGTTTTATCTTCTCTGACTGAAATCAGATTACTGCCTCATGTATCCCTCAGGTTTCTGGCTTCTACAGTTCACCCTGACCTACACAAATCTTTAAAATTCTAGTCTACTGTTGGTTAATGTAGGTGTAAACTACACTTCTTAAAACTACTATAAATTCTCCAGCCCACCAAAAGTATCTGGAGCAGTGACCCTGCAGTCTCTGCACAGGTATGTGGCAATTCAAGGCACTTTTCCTTGATTTCCTTCTTTCTCTTCTGGTTCTTTACCTTCAAATGCTGCAGCAGTGCAGTGCAGGGTTTTTGCTGCCTTCTTTCCCCTCCTGCTATCCCTGTGCAGTGAACTGCAAATGTTTCAGTCTAATTCCTGTTCTTTATGAATGGTTACAGCTCATTAGCTTATCAGAGCTCCCTGACTGAAACATTGCATATAGTGATAAACCCTATTTGAGCAGAAAACAGTAAACATGATTACAGGGCTAAATGCCTCGCTGAAAAAAAAAATCTACTAAATTTCACTACATCATTTTCAGTTCCCACCGAGTTCACATTTCTGTAGTGTTAAGCTGACCAGGAAGGCAATTCTGCCAAGGTCCCACATTCAGAGGAATTAACCTTGTCTAAAACACTTAACTTCTCAATGATGAAAATGCATTCTTTCACAATTAACATCAAGAAATCATTTCCAACCCGATACTATTAATGGAAACCAGATGTTTAATTTTCTTCATTGATTTTGTTAGCCATGTTCATATTCCCTGATTTCTCTGAATTCTGTAGCTTTGTGTAACACATACATGGGTGCTACATACTCATTCAGCATGTGTTCATATACAGGCAGCAAGAATCAGCAAATACCAGTGACCTGACAGAGTAATTTTGGGTTTTCTGCTCTAAATATAAACTGTTAAGGAGGCCTTTGGAGCAATTCTACTGCTGTTTCTAGAGAGAACTTGTACTCTTCTTCTTCTTACTCTGCATATTAATCAAAACTGAATGAATGCCAACAGAGTGAACATCTGTCATTGCACACTGTTTCCAGCTGTAAACATAATGAAAAATGGATACCTGGTGTTTGAAAATACTGCTGAAATATTTTTTTTTTACTGTTAGCATAGTAAGCAAACTGTGTGGACAATAATGTAATGTTGTTGAAGTACTAAAATTTTGTTTAATATATTTAAAATAGATACTTGGACTATTTCAGTCACTGACCTGCCCTGAGGAGAGAATAAAGGTGGTGCATGAGTATTGCATGGGAGAAGAATGTTTACTACTACGTTGTAGAACGGATTGAGCCTCAGCCTTCCTTTGTTGGTTAGGTAATTGTACTGCCTTGTACAGCTAAGAGGTTTCAGGATATGACCTGTTTGTCTCCACTTGCCAGTAATCCTTGAATTCAGAAAATGGATGGTTATGATGTTGCCAGGCTGCCATGAGCCTAAAGGAAAGCTTTTTTTGTGCACACTCCATGCCCTTGCGTGAAGGTGAACTACAGTCTGAAGCTCATGTAAGACCAACAACTCTCATTGCATATGAAAACATTATCTTATTTTCTGAGTCTCTTGAAACAGATATCTCAAGAGTGTAGCATTCATTAGATGTCTCTTTTCCCCTCCTCCTTTAAAATTACCTTTGGTCATCGGCCACATTCTGACTGCTGTTCAGGACAATCCTCCACAGATCAGAGGCTATGAGCTCTTTCTGGTCGTTCCCAAGGTTGATGCTGGGCAGCTGTAGTTCACAGACTTTGCTTTCCGACAGACTGAATTCTCGGAATGCAACAAATGATTTCTGAAGCTCATCCCAGTACTCCAAGCTGCAAGGAATCTGTGAAAAATGGCAGAAGGCATAATTACTTTATGCTTGATTGTAAATATAATGAGGTTTCCTGTACACACTAAAAGTATAAAACTAACTGAAGTAAATAAAAGTAAATTGTCATATAGAAAATCAGAGTTGCAACTATTACGCAGATTCTGTGCTGTCTTGTCTTAAATTAAAATCTTTTTAGAACAACATTGCAGTCTAACACTTTCAACTTTTGCTTCCTCAGTACAAAATTAGCTACTTCTTCCACAGTACCCATGAATAACAAAGACAACTCAACTAATCATTATTGTATTCTGCAGCCAAAAAGTCCATCAGATGTTTTCACATCATGGTATCAAAGACATTCTAGCCATCATTGATTTTTTTTCTTGAACTTGTTCTTTTAGTTTTATTACATAAAAAATTAAAGTTTTATTAAAATAATCAAAGATGATGTGAAAAAATTATGACAGACAACACAATGTCTTGTGGTGAGCCAACACACTGCTAAAAATCCCGGGTGAAACAATGAAATACTTGTAATCACATGATCTTTCCTTTCACGGATTATGATATTTAGACAAATACACACACCCAATAAATACACAGTGGCTTCTGTTTAATCACATCCCTAATTTTAAGTCTGTAAATAAACCACTTCATTTATTTCTGGATGCATAACTGAACTGGAGAGAATATTATTAGAGACATTTCTAAAGACAACAGAAAACCAGTTTTAATAAAAGTATAGATTTACAAAAATCTATACATTTATTAAAACTGGGCTGTGTCCTTGGCCTCTTTTTTTTTTTGCAAAGTGTATAAGAATATGAATTTTAACCAAATGCAAACTCAGCCACATATGAAGATTTTAGAATTAAGATGCAGGAATCCAGTTATGGCACTTGTTCATGCTCAAGAAATACTAAAAGTCAAGCTGACATAAAGCAAATAGTAAGAAAAAAAGGCATATGTATGTGCTGTTACCTTTTTTATCCCTGTGTGTCTGTGTACAGACATGCTATATAAATAACCAGGAAAAAAGTAAGAATGTGGCAGAGATGCAAGTAAATCTAAAAAAAGCTCTGTAAGTATTCTTCCTTGTTACTCAGTAAAGACTATGATGCACATGGTGGTGATGGCAGGCTGATTAATTTACAAGAATGAAGGTTAAGAAGGAAAATTCAGGCAGCTCAATGGTTCAAGCTGGGGAGGGCAAAGGAACACAAATAATCACCGAAGAATTAATATGTGGAACCACAGAGCCTGAAAAGTGGATTTTTATGACATCTGTCAAGTCACAATGATATGTGAAGATTGAAAAAAGCAACTACAGTGACTAAATTTGTTTAGTTCAGGCTGTAGGACAAAAAAAATTATCTGGTAACTGCTAGCAAAATTCTGATGCCTGTAATGTATATAACATAGAGTAGCACAGCAATGTCAATCACAAGAGCTGACTTCATTTTGAAGACTAGAGACTGAGAAAAACGGATTGATTTAACATTAAAACCCACCTCAAATGCATAAAGATAACACATTTATTTATAAGACCTACATTAAATTGTAAATGGTGAAGATACGCAAATGTCACCCAGAAAATTATGAGGTGGTATGATTATGCCTGGATAAAGCAAATGGTATGCTGAGAGACATCAGGTGAGATATTTCCAAAAGCGAGGGACAAATATTAATTGCACTGTATAAGACACCAGTGAGGACTCATCTGGAATATGGCATGCATTTCCAGTTCTTCATCTTAAAACTTTATTAACTCCTGCTGTGGAGAGTTGTGGACTCGATGAAATAAACCAATAGGAACATGATCGCTCCACCAAGATACCTCAGGAGAGAAACAGTTAATAGAGGAAAGGATTATAGAAACTATGGATCAAAACTGAGTTGCCCTACGAATAAAGTGTAAGGCTAGAAACTACACAGAAAAAGATGGGGAGATTCAAGGACAGCCTTGGTGCCCATGACAGCTGCTTTTAAAAGCTGGATTTGTTAATAAGATGGAGAAAATAACAAGCACTGCCTCAGTGGGAGGAGGCTGGGCTTGATGACCCAGAAAACATCTTTCTTGGCTCTTTGTTGCTAACTCCACAATAGTGCTGTGCACAACAGCAGCAATGTGAAATAGGAAATTATTGTATTGTGGCCATATTTCAAAGTCCCACTAAACTGATTCTGTTTGCTCTCAGTGTCACTATAGTTTTAGATTTCTTCAGAACTTCTCGATGTTGAATTATTTGAATGTTTTGTGCATGTGGACAAACACTCAAGATTGCTACATTACCACAACAATGTTCCTACTCTTAGTTATGGATACACCCAGGGAACTCCCCTATGTTAAGGATGAACACATAAAGAGCAACTTCCATCATCCTCTATCTTTCATCCTACATTGCGGAGTCACTGACAGTCACATACTTCTTTTTTCAAACCTCCACATTTTCCATTGGTGATAAAACATTTGATTTTATTTAAATATTGTAATACTTGCCATATTTTCTATGTCAAGTATTACAGCATGCCATAGCAAAAGCATAAAATCATGGAATTATATAGTTACAAAAGGATCTGTATAACTTCTGACAAAAGGCTTCAGCCTTTCATGATTGTATAGATACTTCTATATATGGTAGCATTTATTTCTGGATACTTTTAAATCTCAGTTCTTAAAATACCTTGAGAATCTTTTAGGAACCTGATTCAATATATTCGAATACTTGGTTTGGGCTTGTGCTTCCTAATGTCTATCAACACCTGAGTTATCCTATCAATGTAGAGTAACACATGTGCAACACAAGTCTCACAAAGCTCTTACATTACATCTCAAAACAAAACTCTTTTAAATATGCAATATTCTGATAAGAATCTCCCAGAATTGGATTAGAATGGAAAGAAATGGGCACTTTAAAAGGGGCTAAGCAAGGTGATGAATTATATTCCCACTAAGATGGAAGGGCTGAAAGAACAAGTTAAAGAACACAATAATGGAATTCCATAAGTGGCACTACAATACGAAATCCATAAAACTATCAGTAAGGCTAGAGGAAAGTAATATAGAGCGATGGAAAATAAAGATTCAAAATAATGGCAGAGCAAAACTTGAAAAAAACCCCAGATTTCATATATACTGCAAAAAGAAAAAGTAAAAAAGAAGCAAAAGTAGGCACTTCAGTGTTTCCACCCACTCAGTAGGTGGTGGATACATTGAAACTTATCTTGAGGAAAAGATGGGGAAGTAAAATTATCAAAATAATTATGTCATCAAGAAGTAGTAACTGTTCTTCAGGCTCTGGGATAAACTAAGGAAGACCTTTACCATGTGGGCGATGGCACACTGGAACAGACTGCCTCAGAGAGGCTGCTGAGTCTCCCTCACTGAAGATCTTTCAGAACTGTGTGGATACAGCCCTGTGCAATGTGCTCTAGGATGACACTGCTTGAGCAGGGAGGTTGGACCAGATAACCCACTGTGGTCCCTTCCAACCCTACCCATTCTGTGACTCTGTATACTTCATGCCAACCTCTAAGTGTACAAAATACAGCTCATCTTGGGTACTACGCAAACTGTAAGCTTTCTAGTTTGAAGCTTGCAAAAGACTTAGTTGACTTAGAAGCTTTGATTCCTACATATCTAGCTTTATTTGTTCTAGGGGGTTTATTACTAATGCCTGATCTGGATAAGTTTAAGGAAAGATGGTAGCTCTGGGCAATATTAGCTGCCAAAAATAATAGTTCAAAAGCCTGGAAATAGGCTATAGCGCCAGAACTGAGTCATAAGCAGTGGGAATAAGTGAATTAGCTGCAACAAAAAATTCCCCACATGTCAAATTAAGTATGGTACTTTTACCTTAAAATATTTGAATAAAACCTAAGCCATAATTCAGAAAATTATTACCTCTTAGAAAACATGACCATTAGGGCTGCCTCTATAGAAATAAACCCGAACAAAGCATATTTAACTCCTTTGCTAAACAACAAGTATTCTTCAACAGATATTTTCCTGAAGCTTTTTTCCTTCTTCCTTAGCTCTCAAAGACAGTTTTAATTGCAATGATTATATTCACCTATCACTTATGTGCGCATAAAATTTTTATTTAACTGTGGGTTCAGACTTAACCAAGAATCTCCAAGTTCTGTTTTGCAAGAAAACCACATACTCTGGCACACACACTTATTTAGAAGGATGATTATGGCAAAAGACAGCAAAACCATAGTCAAATGCTTTTTTTTCAGCAGCGTTAACAACAGAGGTTAGAACCAGGAATGAAAAACTGCATGAAAACAGGCTAAATTCTAAGCAAAGAACTTGAAGGTTCACTCTTTTTTCTTTACTGTTGTGGACTATAGACACTGGAAATGTGAAAATTGCATGGCACTGTTTGGAAGAAGTAGGAAAGTGGTGTACTGGCAAATTCTGACTGGAAGGAAAGCAGTTGACTCCAAGTGACAATTCCAGTCCTGCTCCCTGCCAGTACAGAATATAAACAAACAACTCATTGCATGGTGTTGCCTTGGAGCAGAAATCTTTTGAATTAGAAGGGCACTAATTCCTGTTTTCTCTGAATCTCTTGTTTCACTCTACTTTAAGACAAAAATCTTTATATGTATTACACTACCACATATGAGAAACACCTCTGATTTGAGCAGAGCTGAAACCTCTATAATGTGTATTTCACAAAAAAACTACCCCAAACAACAAGAAACTTGAAAACCCTCCTAAAAACCCCCATCCTTCAAGTAATTTCCTGCACACTCGTTGACCTATCAGCAAAACAGTATTATCCTAGCTACCAGCATGAAGTACTCCCACTAATGCACTACAATGTGATAGATTGTGCTTTTTTCTTATTCATCATATATTGTGCCACACATTATCTGTACCAGAGTAATTTAATTCCTACTTGGAAACTAAGGGTTTAATGAATGTTACAGAGTCTGTTAATGCTATGTTACATATGAATATTTTAATTCCTGTGTTGTACACATGGATACTCCTTATTCCCATTTGTGATTCTGTGTGATAATAAGACACAATAGGAGAGAAACAACTGTCGACCTGTATGTGCTTTTAAAGGATTTCATGATCACAACATGCTTCTAGATTTTCCTGTGAGCTGATGTTATCCTCCCAGCTTTAGACTACTTGGCTAATTTGGAATCGAAAAGCCTTGGGTGCACACCACTTGTATGTGTACAGTTATGTTTCTACAGCTGAGCTCTCTAGCTGTGCACTTCCACAACCCGTCACGTCACCACAAATGATCATACCTATTATTCATATACACGTTGCCAGAATGCTAACAGGTCTCAGACATGGACATAATTACCAACTTGGGCAGAAATACTTAAAATATCTCAATGTTTTAGCTAATCCCATCTTTTTCACAGACATCCTTTTGCCGCTAGGAAAAAGCTACAGCCATCAGCCCACTTCTTTGAGGTTACTGAATGAAGGCTGCATAAAAGTATTAATGCTTAATTACTTAAATACTGAAGTATATAATTTTAAAACTCAAGAAAAATAAAAGGACTTTTTAACTATACACATGCAGATTTCTTGGGCTGCAAAATACATCTTGTCCAGCTGAGAAAGAAAGACAGATATTAACAGCTGGGTTACAGGATGTATTTAATGTTGCCTTCAGTGATGCTTCCTTTTGATTCCTGTATTTGCAAGAAAATAAGCTTTTACAGAAGAAATATTCATTTCTTGAATCTCAGTCCCTGAGATCGTGGGCGCTTCCTCTTGAAAATTAAGTTATTCTTGTTCCAGAAACAACTACTGTACAAGAAACCGCACACAGAAGACAGGAAGTGTGTGTGTGTGTGTGTGTGTTTTATCTTCTCCAAGCAGGGCCACCTCAGTGAATGAGGCAGAACACAGCATAAACTAGCACTTTGAGTCACACACCAACCCATGCTGAGATTTTAACTTCAGCTTCCTGAGCATGAATAAACTGACTGCTCTGTAATAAAGCTATTCTGTTATTAGGCTGTTTTACTGTTTTAGGGCCAACTGCCTTAAAATTCAAATTCACCCATTAGGTGAACAGAAGTCGCAGTAGCAGGAAATAAAAAGCTTTATCCAGATTTTTATTAGGGAAAATTCTTGGCAATAACTACCAAGAATATTACTTTTAAATTTGATTTAGAAGTATTATTTATATAAAACTATCAAAAGAACCCTGTAGAAAAATATATTATGTAGAAAATATGCTCAAAAGAAAAATAATATTAACTAGAATAAAACCTTTGAAACATGCATATTCACAAAATATACACAATTCAATCTGACCAGTGGAACACCATCTGGGATAATTGTAGGATACTTCAGCATCCACATTCCTGTTTATCTTGTGTGACTGACATTGTGCTACAAACCACTTGCCCAGTGGATAACATTCTTTTAACCTTCCTCAGGGCTAAGATGGTATCATGACTGTGGAAAATAGACTCTCCTGGCACAGCTACAGACCACTAATTTTCCCATTTCAGGAATATCCAAATAAAATAAATAAAAAAAAGTGGTGGTTTACAATGAGGTAAAAATATAGCTTAGTATTAGTAATGTTACAATTAGCTGTACTAGGATTAAAAACATTCTAGTTGTACAAAGTATTTGCTGTTCCCCTGAGCTCAGTCTCCTTTGTATTTTCATTACGGGTTTCTGTACTTTGACAGTAGTTTAAAGTGTTACATATCTGCATATTTTGGGCAGTAACAGTTACTCCACTACAGTGCAGTCTCAATTTTCAACACCCAGGAATAATCAGACTCCTCAGTTAGAGAATTTTCACAAAATTATGCCATGCAATTTCTTCACAGAATTGCTTTATTTCTCTTAGAATTTGGTTTAACAAATTTGGCCCTAAAGCTAGAATATTTAAATTACAAATACTCACTTTAAAACTGAATATGCTATATCTGCTTAATTTCATTTTCCCCCTGTCCATACTGAGGTCTTGCTGAATTACGAAAATAACTATTTTGCTTTCTGAGTAATAACATATATCTGAGTTCTTTCAACTCCACTTAACAAATATATTCACGGTCCTATTAGCATGTTTATTTCACTTTATTTAAATTTACATCTGTCCTGCAGTTTATCAAATAAATATCAAATGGAGTTATAATAAAGTGATGTGAAACTAAACTCCTGTCTTCTGAGAAAAACTGTACTGTAAAAATACATAACTGCCACTTAGCTGACTTTGGAAAAAAGCTTCTATACATCTTCAACTAATAGAAGCTATAAAAAACCTTTTGTAATATTGGAACCAGTTGAGAAACCACAAGTATTCAAATGCAGGAAATCATGATTTTATAACATTTTAATGTGATCTACTCTTGGGAAACAACGTTAACCAAGCCCTATTTCTGTACAGGAAATATTCCACTGTAGAGTTGTAATACATTGTGGTGAGGGGTACAGCTGCAATTTTTTCACCTGTAATGCCCCACTGGTATTGTGGCTTACTGAATTGCATCAAGATTGCCTTCCTGTCCGGAAAGCCCTCTAAGTACAAACAAGACTCTAAGCCCAGGTTTTATTTTCCCTTGGTATCAGAATATGGTAATTTAAGAGCCCTGAGAAATGCTTTTTAACCTTTTAGAAGAAATATGTAGCATTCTTTTATTAGGAACTATGTTCTTTGCCTTTTTAAAACAACATGTGACCAACTTATCAATTTATCAGGCTAGCAGGTTCAGAGTGAGTGCAGGTGTGTGTAGTAATGTAATCTGTCACAGATACTGGGCTTTTTTCATCATGGAAAAATTACTCTAAACACAGTAACAGCTTTTGTTAAGAAAGCACAGAATAGTTCTATGCTAGAACTGAGATTTCTGCAGGACTTGAAACAGGAAAAATATGTAGTACCAAGTGTCAAACTAATTGTCATACATCTTAAGACTGAGTTTATGTGATAATCACTTGCTTTTTGAACAGCAAAAGCAACAATATTTAATTAAATTTATTAGGTGTTAATTTATTGTTGCACATATTGAGAAACACAAGTATACACATAGGAGACCTTACATTAGGGACTTACGTACTTCTTGCAACACCCTTTATTCTCTCTTTTTGATAGAGGAACTATCTTCGACATTTTATTTAAGGTTTTTAATTTTCTAGGCTTCAGCATTTATTAATAATATAAGCATCATGCTGTTGAAATACAGTCACCTCCAGGATTGAAGGCAGCAGTCTATTAATACATAAAGTAGTGTGCAGTTTTCCTTATCTGGGCTATTTTGACCACATATTCTCACCACAGTGAAGCCTGACTCCTACAAGAAGTACCACAAGATCGGCATACTGCAGGAAGGACTTGGGTTTGCAAAGTTTCATAAATCAAGAGTTACAAAATCTGTAAAGCACAGAACACGAGGAGAGTGTAAATCTGTCATTAAGATAATCTGATGGTTTCGTCAGTCCTCTGGCACCCGGTAGAGTTTTCACTGGCTCAGTAACCCCAAAGGGTAAATTTCAGTGTGATGCACAGGCAAATTATGCACAACTTCCATTAACATTCCCAACAAGTTACGCTTAACTCCCTGCAGACTGCATAGAAACTCTAGGCCAAACGATACAGTCTCATCTCGATTCAGCGAACACTAAGATCACACAGCAAAATAATTAAGATTATACACACACAAAACACAGTAACAAAACAGTAAAGTCTTGAGATAATCCTACTCTCAGGCAAGGAAGTACACAAATAATGTTTAAAGCTGGAATTCCTACAGAGAATGGGCTCTGTTTCAACATCTGCTTAAGACTCACTGTGTAAGACTCCAACATCTTTAGCCCCTACTTCCTTCCTTGCAAGAAAATGAAGACAATGCTTATAATTAATAGTCAGTCTCAACTTTGGAAAACATGTGCAGAACTCAGCCCAGCATCAGAAAACTTGCATCCAGATCATCAAAAGTGTAAGTGGCTCAAGCTACAAGCAAACCTACAGCCTTTTTACACAGACCATCTGTTTACGTGATGACCTGTATCCTTTTTGTACTCACACATGAATGGGAACACTGCTTCTACTGCTGGCAAAGCAGTTTTCTACGTTAGAATAAAAGGCATTTGTTACAGTTCTAGTTTATGATTAGATATACTCAATAATTAAACTACTGTTTCATTTCAAACTTGTTGCAACTCTTCATACAGTAGAGATATCATAAAAACACCAGTCTGTGTAGAGAACTGGTATGACTACTACAGTCATTTGGAATAACAAAAGGTAGAATTAACAAGAAATGTAAGTTTTAAAAAGCAGAATTCCAGATAAAGCACCAAATTTGCCTTCTGAGCAATTCACAACAGCCAGACAAATTATTTCCCCATCAATCTAAACAGTCTCATTATTTGAAGACAGTACTGAACTGTGTGGCAGTAGATCCAGTCATTTGCAAACTGACAGGTTTATCAAGAAGTACAGTTGAACTTTACAGTTTATTATCTAGTAACACCATGAACTTAAATCACTAACCTGTCACACACAAATCATCTGGATTTCCAAATAGTTTCCAAAATAGTTGTTGCTTTGGGAATATAAGAAATAAATCAAACATGGATAAAATTTGTGGTTTCCCAAAAAGCACTTTTCCCAGACTCTCAAATGCCCAGCTGAACGCTGTAGCCCCAACAGGGAATGAAAAGTAAAAAGGAAGCAGAGCCAGCCAAAAATGAGGTATTCTCTGTTAAAAGGAAAAATTAATGTCTTTGACATTGATCATAATTCTTTTCCTGTTGACTGTCATGTCAAATCCTTCCTGGAATAATGACTTACAGTAGGTCTAATGTCAGTCATTCTTAAGCTCATGCTTCCTTAAGCCACTGTTTAAACAGCCACAAGGTGTTAGAAAATGACTGTTTATTGGCTGACAGTGTTGAAAAAATCAGATTACAGATTACAGAATTTGCAAATGCTTTATTTAAATAGCATAAGCATGTAAGGCAATGCAACAGACAAATTTTTGCATCATTGCCTTTTGAAGTCGGGAATGTTATGTTCTCCTAAAAGAGATTTCACTACCTTAGGAAATGCTTTGTGTGAATTTTACCACAGTGGTTTTATTTACATAGTCTTTCCTTATTACATCTCAGTTAAGCTCTTGCAACCCCAGAACTGTACTCACTGCCCTAAAATTTACTCCAGTAGAACCTGAAATTTGGTTGATATAATCACTACTTTTCTAAACCATGCTCTGTTTTTCAGGACAGTATATAAAGAAGAAAGGCCAAAACCAGAGACCTCAGCAGACATTCATCTTTTCATCAGCTGTTATAATGCTGACTACACTTGGATGCAATAGGAATCCTGGCAGGTACACAAGGGAAACATCCTCAAATACAAAAACCTGTCAGGGTTATAGTTCAGCAGATATTTTATTTTAACTTCATATGGCGAAATGACCAAATGCCATAGATTATCTTCCTTTTGTTTTGTAAGCTTTAACAGCTTGCATGTCTCACTGGATGACAACCCAGGAGAAAGAATTTTAAGTCTGTATTGGTGATGCAGCTTAAATAAATCAGAGAACTCTGAATTTGGAGTGTTACACATTATATGACTACTTTGATTAGACAAATCTGTTTTTCTCCCACAATTAGATCCGTGGCCACTTGTGTAAATGCTCTTGTGACAGTATATAGCTTTTTGTTTGAGATATGGGACAGCGCCAGCAAACACTTAGCATCTCTGTAAAAAGTTCACTAGGTAAAACAGGCTGCAGTTGTACAGGAAGCCATTTGTGTGTCCTGTTCACCTGCTCAGACAGAAAAGCAGAATATTTTCCTGATGGCACATGAACTGTTTTCCTTATCTTGGTGAGCCCCTCCCAAACTTTGCTCTCTCCACTGCCAACCCAAACCTGTCAACCTTTTTTTTGGTAAAGATAAATGATTTAAAAATATGACCCAGATTAAATCAGAAAAATAAAACAGCATAGACTAATCACAGGTGAAGATAAACATAAATCTGAGATTCTCAAGGAAGACACAGGAAGACTTTGCACAGTGCAACTAGTTTTAAGCCCCACAACACAAATATTTGAACAGCACTTTCTCTGAGCTTAAATATCTAAATGTAGCTAACTCCATATTGTATCTGCACAATGTGAAAGTCACTACTGAATCACTAACAATATTTTTTTTCTGAAACTCGCTCCTTTGAATTATAAAAATATCACAGAAATGAAGAACACTTGCCCTTTCTCAAATGCTGAACCTGACAGATCCCAGGAACTGTACAAGCATGGTTAAATTTAGCATCACATGACAGCTCTGAAAAACAGTCCTTTGTTATGATGTGGAATATACTCTTCTTCAATTATTTTGCATGTTCTGGCACATTGGCATTATCTGCCTAATCATCTCTGTACTGTCTGGAAATAGAAATTGCTCTTACTGCTTTCATCCCAATGCCATAATCTAAAGCAACCAGAACAATCAAGATGGCAGTGATTGCCACAAACTCTCTTTCAGCTGTGCTAGAAACCAGCTCAAGCCAATGTTCTCATCATCTGGGAGATGGAGAGACTAGGAAGTCCTTATTGTGCAGTTTAGACTGTGTAGCACACTCTTGTTCCTGAGGTGCTCATGTATCTTCTACAACACTGATATCTGCAGGAGACACTTCTATACACCATATAAACCACATTCTGCTTGAAGGCTATTACCATTGCTTCAAAGTTCTCCGTGAAAGATATTTTATGGCCAGATTTCATAAGAACAAGAATCATCACTGCCAAACAGCTTCCAACTTTAACTGCCACGAACCAAGACCATCCCAGAGCAAAGAGAAGGCCTGTTGCCCTGTAATGACAAAGTGGTTGCCTTGTAGAATATAGTTTACTGTTCAACTAGGAAACTGAGGCATGCCTTAAGCCTTCACGCGTGAATACTTGCTGGGACAAACTTATAAATATCTGCACCATTTTTATTACAGAAATTATCTGCAACGGTGTCCTAAATGTAGCAATAACTAACCTTTTGGAGCAAGAACAGTAGGCTTTGTTTCTCTGATTTTGTGCATCTATTTTCTTTAAGCACATAATAAAATGGGCTTTTAAAGCTGCTCATCCTCATATCTTTAAACACAAGACTTCCTCTTACCAGCAATTTCCTTGAACGATTTAAATTTCATCTGTTGTAACTCAGGAAGTCTGAAAGAGCATCCTTTTTTACTTACCAATATATCAATGTCCAATATTTTTAACGTAATGGCATTGCTACTTCATCTTGCGTTTTAGTTTTTTAATTAATTTTGTGAATTTTTTCCAAGTTTGGACTTCACTCCTGAGGTGGGAATATGATTCTCACATTAACACCATTCTACCCTTTGCCTTTGCTGATTTGGGCAGTAATGGATTATCCTGATTTACATGACATTAGATGGAGTCAGCACTGGGATTCACTTTGCTGTTATGAAATATGCACTCTGTTAAGTGACGTTATCCGTGGAATACACTTTTTCTTCTCCATGTGTTCAAAAATAATCTTAGCAGCAGTCAAGACATAAATGGTATGACTTTACCAACCTTTGAGTTGCTGCCTGAAGGTCTTTTCTGTAGATCTCCTTCACACAAGGGGTACATTAGTAGTGGCTTAAAGAAGTCTTTATCACATCACTTGGACCTAGATTACTGGACACAGCCTATTTGCTTTTTTTTCTAATGAGAACATGAAACTACTGCTCTTGTGTGCATATTCTTTCACCCCATGTTGACCTTTACTGATATATTTAGATATATCTAGAGCTTTCTAAACATTACTCAAAAAATCTCACGACTTGAAAAACACACAACCACCAGTGGAAAGGAAAGAGAAGCTGATAGAACAGTCAAGAGAATAGTTTTGATCAAAGAATTAGAAAGATGTTCAATATAAAAGACTCAGGAATATTCTACATCCATAGCCCATTTCTTTCTTGACACAGAACCCAGTATGAACCTCTTTTTTTCAGCTGGCTATGCAAGGTTGCATCCAAACCACTCACAAGCACCATTTTAAATAGGTTTTTGCTTCACTTAATTGATTTTGTGTTCCAAAAATGATACCTGTGTATGTCCTTTCTTCATTAGTAAGAACTTGCAAATACTATCACATAAACTTCAAAACAGTCTTGAGAAGGTATATTCAGAAAAGGTCTTGGCAGTGATGTAGACAAAGGGGAGTAAAATAAGAAAAGGTCTCCAGGTAAAAAAGGGCCAGAACAAGTAACTGAGGATAAGAAACATCTTATGTCACTGAACAGGAACTCTTAAAAATTAAGAAGAGACACCAAGGAACTCTAACTGTGTTTCACCCAGTTCTAGTTATCTGAAAGAATGGTAAATCACACAAAGCCAAAGAACATTTGTAGCATGTGAAAATGGGACAATGAGGGATTAAAAATTAAACAGAAAGTGTTGGCAATGTCTGTTAAACAAGTTCAGATACTCTCAATCTCCCCAAAGAAATACAATTTCTTGTGTGTCTAAGATTCTCACTTCCTTCAAACAATCAGATAAAACTTGCATTTCTAACTACTAAAGAAAATGCAACATGCTATGTCATGTCAGAAAGATCAGTTCTTTCTGTTCCCTCCACAAATAAAAGCAACCATGTTTGGACTGTAAAAAGCAGAGTATTAGAAACTTGACCATGAAACTGCTTACCTTTGCAATAACACAAGTCAAAGTACAAGAAAATAATCTCTTGGGACAATCTAGAGATAGCAGCAAGGTAAAGTTTTAGAGAAAAAATATAGTTCATATCAACTCTTATAATCTAAAGCTGTTCTCTATCCTTTGGCCATAGCAGATGACACGCACCTTCAATATATAGAAAAATTCTCTTTATGGTGAAGCTTTTGCGAGTTCCAGGAATTTGAAGAAGAGCTATAAAAACAGAGACTTCTAAAACCTATGCATGATTAAAACGATATGCTAAAAGTTTAACCAAGATAGAAAGCTAAATGAAATGTCACAGCAACTTACTCAGAAAGAACGTGCAACTGGTAAACCTTTAATTCAAGACAAATACAGAAGTGCACCTTCGACTGGATTATGTGAAGTAGAGGACTAAGGGAGACTGGTAACCCAGCTGGTGACATTATGGGTCCTCCTTGCATTTGAACATATACACAATCCTGGGAAAGTTTTTAAAATATATTTTAATATACTTTCATATCATTATTGTATTTAGATCCCTTTTTCAAAAAAGCTGAAGTCTTTAGCTTGCAGATGTTTCTCTAATGTTTCATTTTGAGAACTGTATAAAGTAAATGTTGTTTTGTCTTTGTTCTCTTTGTATTTAATGAATTTTCCATATACACTAAATATATATATATACACT
>NW_008676416.1:56355-77719 GCF_000695815.1 Acanthisitta chloris
AACATTTATCCATACAGGGGAAAAAGTGCAGCTGATGAAAGGCCTCACGAGTAATGTAAATTAGAACCTGAAGTCTGGGATGAGTATTTGGCAAATGTAGCTTACCTAAAGAAACTGAAAATTGACTCTACATCACTTATTCCACCCACATATCTCTTGTTATATTAATAAAAAGATGGACAGTGTCCATGTTTAAAATGGCTGCTTATCCACACCATGCAGAGCTGTTCTCTGCTGCTGTACAGCCATTTCTGGAAAATCACCACTTCGAGCCAGGCAACAGTTACTGCCATAATTAATGTCCCACAACCAAAATGTGGATCCTCTTGTAGGCATTTCTGCATTCTATGTGCCCAAGAGCACAGTATTTGAACAGATGTCCTCTAGTTTGGCTGATATCTTTTATCTCTTCCCTTGTAGTAGAAAGCCCAAGGCAGCAATATAAGACTTACTAAGAATTAATTAAATGTAAAATTGACAGATCTTAAGAAGAGAGTGTGCCACAGTAAAAAGCGTCATGGAGGGAACATATACAGGCGTGCTTGACCACAAACCTAACACAAGACTGATGGAAACAGTTCTCTGCAGTCTATGTATAAGATTAAAGGCAAATCTGAAGAATTACATGAAGTAGACGCTGACAGAACCTGACCACTGGTAGCTGAGTGCCTCCTATCCTACTGTCTGAGGCCATCACATGGGATGGGAAAGAGGATTGCAACTACCCTTTTTTCTCTAGACTGTAGTATGGAAGCACAAAGCAGCAGAACATGTGTGCTACTAGAGCTGTGTATGCCCACTTGAAGAAGATCTCATGCTCCCCATGGACAAGGTCATACTATTACACAAGCACATGCATTTTGGCTCATGATGTCTGTTATCTATAATGGGAGTGTAATGTAATTATACCCAAAACTTGGTGTGCTGTGTTCCAAAAAGACCATCCCAAAAGAAGGTAAAATGCTGGTTTTCATAGCAACCTTATAGGGTCATCAAGAGAGCCTACAATAACACAATTTTGATCTTTGATTCAAACCTCATGCCAAGTGGAGCTGATTTTTTTCCATTTAATTTTAATTTTCATATAACTGAAAGGAGCTGACATTTGGCTGTCTAGAGGGCAAAGAAATTGGCAGGACATTTACATGATCTCACTAACAGTATGTGCAGGGTAATAACATTATACCATTTATCTGAGGAAGATTATCCTGCTTATTCATAACTCAAAGCATATTGGTGCATAATTCAATTTTAAAGGCAATTTTTACCGTTATAGCAATAATGAAATGTAATTCAACATTTCTGAACAAATAGGAAGAATTGAGAGATATTTATTTCCCTTGACTCACAACACTATTCTGACTAACAAGCAGATTGAAATTAAAAAACAATAATGACAGGTCCAATTTGTAATACAAAAGGAAAACCGAGATTAACAGAATTAAAACTGAGCTAAAGTCAAAACAGGGGTGCAATGAATAAGTGAATTTATAAAGAAGAATTGCACTAGACAGGAGAGAATGTAAGTCACCTGATTGCATACATTAGAAAGCAAAATCTCTAGAGAGATAAGGGTGAATGTAATTGTGAGGTATGGTCTACTTTTGGGGGCACAGAGTCACACAGCTGCAGCAGACTGCTCTCCTTTGAAGAGCACTGCCATGATCTCACACAGTCAGACTGGACTGCCCACTTCAAAATCCTCAAAGCAAAACAAGAGAAAACAGATCCTTTGCCTCTACCCTATGGATCTTACTAGAAGCAGCACAGCCATCTGCCATCACAGGCACAGGAGAGAATGGCCAGAGTGGAGATTTTAGTTCAATGATTGCACTAGATCTTGGAAATTTCAGACTAGGTCTTCCCTCACACTTCAGTTTCAAACCAAATGAAGTCTTTAAACAAGGACTGATGGATGAAATCATAGGAAATCAGAACTCTGTATGCTCACAGACTAGAACAAATAAATGTGGCTATAGCTTATTATGAAATAGAAAAACCTAAGAGTTAAGTGGCTAAAATGTTTGCACAAGTAGTTTAAAAAGTAAAGACATGCTCAAGCTGTGGAATTTACCTCCTATTCAGAGAGCTCCTGACATTTGTTTTGAGCTCATTTTTAATAAAATGAGTTAACTCATTTTAATATAATGAGTTAAACCTGAGTTTGAAAACATTCACATTACACAGCAGTAACATTTTAATTTGTTACTGAAAGCAGAAAATACTCATTACCCACCTGAAGAACATCTCCAAGGTCAGCAGTGCTAATATCTGGGTCTTCAGTGGTATTGAAAGGAACAGGGTTAATTCTTACAAGAGTGAGCACCCTGGGTTCTGGATATCTCCACAACATCATTCCTGGACTGTCCTCAGTTTCATTGTAAAACACAACTTCATAGGCACCAGGCAGCTTTTGTGCTTCTGTAATGAAAGAAAGCTATAATCTGTTACACAATTTCTAAAAAGAAACATGCTGGTTTACGAAACCAAAATAGTTAAAGATAAATCCCTTGGGATCAAAAGGAGAGAAAATAAAAAATCAATTTCCCTGACTTTTAAAAGATTACAGCTTAATGGAAAGAAATCAAAAAAGTCTTTTAAAGTCTTTTTTTTTCCTTTAATTCTAGCAGATGTCTTTTCAACTGCTTTTCCAAAAAATGCAGTTATTCACTGTAATAGGCAAGTAATGCCTAATAGGTTACTACTGTTCTTACTTCATACTCTAGAAATAAAAAACAGAGCCACAATATTCTTCTTACCTGCATCTTGTATATACTGGAACAGGCCTGTTCTCAGATCATCTGAGGTATGTTCAGTTTTTGACGCCTGATTCCTTTCCATAGAAACACAAGGAGGGTGTGCACGCTCAGCTATCAATGTCTCTACACTGCCCTTTTCAGTAAGGTACTGCTGCAGAAGCTCCTGGAGAAGAACTAAACAGTTCAAATGCTCTTGACCCCAGAAAACCTGGTTTTTTTTTAAAAAAAAAGAAAAAAAAAAAGAGAGTAAAGATAGAACAATTACTTACAAATATTTAATTATTTTTGAAGGGGAAAAAATCTCCCCAAAACAATAGGAACTTTATATGGCTTTCAGCCTGCTCTACTTATACCTCAATTGCTTGCAAGTATCCTTAATGTGAAAGTAAAGAACAGACACAACAAACCATCTTTACAAAACCATTTATTTAACCAATTCCTTCTTTTCATCATGCGAAGGAAATCATTAATTCCTACCACTTAACAATTCACAGTGATGCTGCCTGGAAGACCATAGATTTTAGAAGTCATATTCAAGAACAGTATGCAATGCTAGGACTGGTCATAGGTTTTGCAGTTTATGACATGACAAACAAAACCTTAAGATATAAAGTTTAAACTATTCAAAGAGCTTGCTACTCCAAAAGTGGAATTCTGGAATACATTTAAAGTACAGCAAAGACGGTGACTCAAAAGACAGATAAAAGATCATCTTAATCACAAAATAAAGTATATGAATTGGATGTTCTGTAAGTCCTCAGAGTGAGGTAAAATAGTTTCATTTTTTGAAGTTTAAACCAGAAATATAGCTAATAAAATCTGGCATTCAAAATCCAGAAGATTCATGGACTTTATAGCAAATTAAAGGGCAAGTAGACATTTCTCTCTCCCAGCTTTGACAAGCATTGCTGCTTTTCTCAAATCAAGCTCCTGTTTGAGAAAATCACATTAATGGGGAGAAGTCCTTTAGTCTTCATGTGCAGAAGCAGGACTAGAAGCCACGTGGAAGACAAGGAAGTAAATTATTATTTACTATTATTATAAAGGAAGCAATTATTAAAGAAATTAGACTTGGAACCAGTAGGGGATGAAATCGAAATCACCAGACAGTAACTTAAAAGTCTGTGGTAAGAGTGTGAGTGAAATAAATAAGTCAGTTCTGCACATAAAGAGTAATGCAAACATTTTTACTGGGGAATACCAATTTTCAAACATGAAAAGATCAGAAGATGCCTAAAGGGAGTGTAGTACAGTTGTCAATAGGGAAGGTTTTCCTTCCCCTGCATCTACATTAAGACTAAAAAAGCAACCAAGACCTGCTTGAAACAGCCACAGCCAGTTCTGAGCCAAATATTCCCAGCCTACCTAGTGCATCTCTACTGCAGTTTCTAGAGTACGAGGCTCAGGGTCCCACACCTGGTCTACCACCACCTCAAAGGGGCTCTCTGTCACCTAGGCCAATCTCAGAGGCCTCAGTTCCCCACTGATAGAGGAGGGATGAAAGTTTCTTCCCCCAGCATTTTTATTCGTATTACTTTTAGGCAGCTGGGAATTCCAGAGCATGGAAATTATTATGATTAACGATAACAACAACTACAATAATAATAATAATGCAAACCAATATAAGAAGAGGTTACAAGCATAAACTTATGCACAGGAAGTTCCACCTGAATAGGAGGAGGAACTTCTTTACTGTGCAAGTCACTGCACACTGAATGGATCGTGGATTCTCCCTTGCTGGAGATATTCAAGAACCATCTGGATGCAATCTGCTCAAGGATGGCCCTGCTTGAGCAAGGAGGTTGGACCACATGACCCACTGTGGTCCCTTCCAACCTAACTGATTCTGTGATTCTATGCACTCCTACTGCAATATTCACAGACGAGACACCAATTTCACATAAGCTCTCAAGGCTCTGCTGCAATACAAATTAACAATGGTAGAAGATGAGGTCATGTTTAGAGATGGTAAAATCATTAGCTGTAAATAAATTAATTTGAAACAGATTTGCTAATCTTTTGTCCGCATTCTCAAATCTACTCTCCAGACCAAGCACTTAATTGTTTTCTGCAAAAGCTAATTATTCCAGTGTCTACTCTAATAATAAATGGCTTTCTCAGATTTATAGGTATTTTTCTGGTCCTTGTCAAAATCCTGAAATTTTTGGAAAAAAATAAAATAAACCTGTTATTAATAACACATAGAGGCAGCCAGACAAGTACATGTGAAAAAAACCAAATAAAAAAGAAGCACAGAAACAAACTGACTTTATTTATACATTAAGATATATATTTTTTTACATTTGTATTATTCAACTAGCCCTATTCTTTGTGCTGTGGTTTTAAGAACTTCTAATGCCAATTCTGGGAAAAGACCTAATGACACAAATAAATGACAAATTTTCCTTCTCACATTTTATATGCTTGATTTATGTATTTATTTTAAAACATTTGGTGTGTATAGATACTACAATAAAAATAATTAAATCAAGACATATCTTAAAGCCCACTTGGTTAAGCCCCACAGAATCTATTTTTCATTTCAAGAACTCCCATGCTTCCTGGACTGGTTTCAAGTTGTGGGCACTTCCAAAAAGGAGACGATAGCACGGAAAACTGACTATTAATTGCTACAAACAACAGTTTGTAATTACTCCCCAGAGAAATTCATGTAAGTTTAAAAAGAAAGGATATGTACTTCTTAAAGCTACCCTTAGGCATTACAGAGACATAGCTCATGGACAGACAACATACACCCATCAGAACAGGGTCCTAGATATTAAGTGTTAGTAATTTGATCCAGTAGTTCAAGGGAACACACACATTCATGGCTCAAGCAGTACTTAAAAAACCCCAAATCAAAACCAAAACACTGTACATGATTTTTCAATCAACAATTTTACATGAAAGAATAGATACTTATAAGGTAAAATAAAACTCCCAGCCCAGTGACCTGTTGTGAGATGCAAAGCTTTACAGGCTTTCATGCAATCTATTTACAAAATCTCAATCATACACAGCCAGTCCAGCCCAAGAGCAGAACCATAAGCATCTTATACAGACCTGCAGCAGCCCTCCTTTCAAATCAATGTACATTTTTGGAATAGATTGCTCTGGGCCAGGATCACCGCTGTGCTTACACCACTTGGCTTCCACATTGACAGAGCAACAAAAAGGGCCCATCAGAGATCTGGCTCTTTCTTTGAGACTTGTTTTAAGTAAGAAATCTTTTATGTCAAGAACAAAAGATGATCCATGGATTCCTAAAAAGAGAGAGAGAATTAATCCTGTTGATAGTTATTCTTCCAACACTTATGTTCTTATTTCTGGAATTCACTTTACCATGAGCCTGAGCATCCCTGCCCACAAGCAATGACTTACACAAGTAGCCCCACTGACTTTCATGGAAATACTTGTGTGGACAACCACTCTCCTCTCCAAGCAAAGGAGTCACAGTTGAGCCAATTTTTTTGTTAAATTTTAAAATTTTATTTAGCTCGCTCTTCCCACACTATCAAGCATGTTTTATATGGTGTTGCAGTCATGGATCAGGTATGTCTCATCTATGTTCCTTACACAGAACTAACTATTTGCCAAAACATTATGACTTTTTACATGTGAATATTTTAAGGTTTATGAGAGGAGACATTCTTCATTAAACTATGAAACTTTTTTCAAATGGGTATATTAAGAACAAGAACAGCTGCTTCACTTGATTGTATTTTAAACTGATAGTAAACAGCTATTTTGAATGATTCACTCTGCTTTTGTTCAGATTAGTTACTATAATATAGCAGCTTGCTAGACATGAGTGATTAGCAGTAGAAGCAGGGTACTATTTGAATTCAAATAACTCAAAACAAATACTTATCTCAAAATATATAATGCACATTTAATGAAAAACTAGTTTAATCTATCCATTTGACATCATAACCATTTGCACTTTACATAGCTTCACAAAACCTAAAACTGCAAATGGCAGCTTACATTTATGACAAAACCTATGTGGTCTCATTAAAGACACAAACATTTTGAGGAAAGAAACAGCATTTTGAAATGTCCCAGCACTTACGAATTTAACTTGCTGCACATCACTGTTTAATAAAACAAACCATACTTAATATATCTATTTTGTTTGCATATTTACATGGAAAGTACTACATTCTGGCTTAACTTCGATTGGCTTAACTTTCTTTCTCTTCTGGTACTTGTATTTGGACTCAACACTCTGAATATTGGATGTCACCACGCTTAGAATGCCCACAGCTTATTTTTTTTTAATGAAACTGGATATTTACAAAAGGCAAAAGACTAAAAAACACCTAAGGCTTACACACAGATGTTTCAAGATACGGTTTCATTTTATATTATCATACCTTTGCTGGTAGAAAAATCTCACAAAAACACAACTTGCTGTTTTGAATACATGCAGTAAAACTTCTATGAACCTCTGCTAGAATTCAGGAAGAAGTCTGTCTGCATCCTGGGGGTTATGATTGCATAATACTGAGAAATAATTTATGCAACAGAAGCAAATATATCGGATTTCTTTTCTTTTTAAACCAGCATCCACTAGGAAGGTGGTCCAATAGTCCCAGGAGGGACTGGACATGGCACTTAGTGCCATGGTCTAGTTGACCTGGTGGTGTTAGGTCATAGGTTGGACTTGATGATCTCAGAGGTCTTTTCCAACCTGACTGATTCTGTGATTTTGTGGTTCAGACTTGATTCCATAAACCATGGAATGAAGCAGCTTCATGTATGGTCTTAAACCAAGAAAAAGGTGTTTTTACAGGAAGGGCTCACCCTGCTATGCTTAGTTATTTAAGAAACACTACAGTGTTCAGAAATAAAATTTATTTTTTCAGATTCTACATGGAATTTTTATTTTAAAGAGGAGAAAATCTTGGTAACTATTGCACAACTCTGCAAAACACAGAAATGTTCTATAGTTTTATAGGAATATGTGCCAAGATGCAGAAATAACAAAAGGGATAAAGGAATGCCAGAATACAAGTGGTTTTATTTATGTTTTCTTTCACTGGGATTACACTTGGAAGGATTATGCTTTGCAGTCTCTTTGTGTTGTCATCTCAGCTCCACAAAGTACAAAGAAAACACAATATCCAACAGCTTAGAAACAGAACTGAGCATTCAGCACATAATACTGCTGGTTCAAAATCAGCAGTGCCTTTCTCAAATGCTAAGTAAACAATGAGAAATGAAGAAACAATTAAGAATAAGGAAGTGTTGGTTAATTTTAAATACACGAAATATTACAAGACACATCCATGGATTGTGTCCTACAAATACCAGGAAAAGCTCAGGAACTCAGTAAGAGATTTTTCTTTTTCTTGCTGTGACCCAGATTGCTCGTGTGCAGGCAGGAGTCACACCCTTGATCTTCCTAGCAGTTAGATCTACATGCCCTTTTGGGGATGAAGTGACTCAGTATAAAAACCACTGTTCTCTTCATAAGAAAAATATAACGCAGAGCATTCAGATAAACTTGCACAAAGTGACGTCTAGAGGAAGCTTAAAGAAAACAAATGAAGCATAAGTATGCATAAACCTTACAGAGCAATAGTAACTAAAGAGCTCTCTGGGCCTGAGGGAAGCTTCGGTGTGGTACCATTACTATGGAATTCCTAACAGTATATGTTCAGTTAGTGAAGCACTTTCCTGTGACTAAAGCAATTGCCTCAGAAAAGTAAAGATGCAAAATAATTTTCATTCAGTCCTTCAATGCACCTCTCACAAACCCCTACTGCAGAAGTCCAACTTCAGTTTAAACAGATAAAATCAAAGTCTCCATTTGAAGTGAACTTGAGCTGGCACCACACAGAAGCAATACATCTCCATAAATGATTGTTGTGATATGTCAAAGTTAACTTGTGCTGTTTGGATTATTGCTCATGAACACCAATACACTTTTCAGTACATGCAATAATTTACTTCTAGGAACAAATAGTTTTGTGACTTTAAAATACTCCTCCAAGGGACTAATAAATATGAAGCTCTTGCTTTGGACAGTGTCTTAAAAATGCTGCCAGCCCTCCCCTGTCAGACTCCATCCAGACCCACAATAGCACCACAATACACACCTATGCTAACGGAGCAAAACAGAACTTACACCAGGCTGAGTGCCATTGGAAGGATCACTTTTATGATGACATATGCTCCAAAGGAATATTCAGGTATTTTTATATGGTTGGAAATAATGTAGGAGGGTTTGAAAAAACATGCCTTGCTTGGTAGGTTCAAGAAATTTCTGAGCTTGGTAGGCTCAGACATTAAAGGTGGACATCATTACAACAGAATAATAAAAAATATTTACTAAAAGACATTTGCTTTGATATTCTAATGTCTTTTCTTAATCAGTAGAGGCTTGATTTATGCTAACATTTACAAAGATATCTCATAGAATCAGAGTACCCCAATATAGTCATATATATAGTTAAAGTTTTATATATAACTATCATAGAATTGTATTAGCATTTACCAGCAACAGGAGGCTCCATGCTTGTTGAAGTGTCCTGTGTGCATAAATACATTGTGTGCATAGAAAAAAAAGACCTGGGCCATTTTAATAGATAATAAATATATAAATAAAACAATCCCTGCCTTTCAGTAACAATCACTCAGCATTTAGACAATACAGGTGTTAAGAAACAGCTTTATCATTTATCCTGGTTTACAAAGGGAAAGATAATATTTTGACATTAACTATAGACTTTCTGTTTTCAAAAACATTTCAATACTGATATCTGAATCAACTCCAAATGAAATGAGTAGAAATGTAGCAGGAGTTGTTTTCCTTCTATTATGCTCGGTGCATTTGCTCTTCCTTGGCTGAAAATTGTGTTTGGTTCACTGCTCTGTCACATAATACAACACAGAGAATGCTTTTAATTGGCAAACTTTGATATGGGACAAGAGTTTTAATAAAACAGAAACACATGTCTTATAATAAAGATAGCAAATGGCACTGGACTATAGTCAAGCTATCTTTCGAAAAGCCTCTAGGAAGCTAATAGCTTTGCTACAAATCATAGCACTAGGAAGAAAATTGGTTTTCGGAGTGCGAGGCAGCTCAGAAGCAGGAGTGTATCCCAGAGCACAGTCCCTGCCATGCTGTTCAGCTGCACGTGAGCCATGTGCTCTGCACTGACGGCAGCAGCCGGCGACCGCATTCCCACCCAAGGGATCGCGGTGCCCTCTGAAGGAAGTCCAGGCTCCCTCATGGGTCCTCCAGGCCTGGGTGGCAGAGACACAATCTGGCTGCTGAGGGTTAATTAGCAAGTGGTATTCCTTAGTACCTTCAGCTTTTAATGTCACACACTGCTAAAGAGATAATCTGTGGTTATTTGCTTCTGAGCATTCACTCTTCACATCTGTAACTTTGGTAGCTAGTTTCAGATTGCCAGTGACATTAAGACAGCCTTGACTATGTAAATATGCCATTATAGCTTATGTCTTGATACAATTATCAACACGATTTTTTCACCTTAAGAAAACTTCACATATATCATGTAATAAGTAGTTATACTACAGTCACAATGCCCTGTTGACAGGTATCCTTGAGAAACCAGCTTCTGAGAAGAAAGGGTAACAAAGCCATGAAAATAATTACAGAGAAAATACTGCCGTTAATTTAAGAGTCAGCCAATTTATTCAGGTCTGGAAACAGCAGTAGCAAACAAACAGTGAGACACAGGAAAGGACAATTTTCCAGGAGAGATTTAGTTAACAATCCACTGACTGCACTGGATTTCTCATTAGTGTTGAGCTGAATCTCACGATGGTTCATTCTCCCCACGAGAACAATATTTACACACTACCAATTAGCTATTCTTTAGTGAAAGAGAGTTTTTCAGCATTACATGGGGACACATGTGGGCTCAGTAAAAAAAGGAGACGTGTAACACACGGTAAACAGAAAGTAATGATCTTAAACAGGCCAAACCCTTGAATTCATCACTAATAAATGTCCCCATGCATTCAGCGTACTGGCTGCTGGGAGCCTGTTTACTTCAAGTACTTCAAACACAAAAATCCAGGAACATTTATTATTTTAATCCATTACAGGCAGTGCTTGATTTAACTTTATTGGTTGTGGTGGTGGTAGTAGTTATAGTGGGGGTAAAACTATGTTCTTTTACACATCATTTCAAAAGGGCTTAATTATATTTTATAGCTCAGGCCAGGAATCCTGCTTGTTTTGTGTCTAACAAGGTTCAAATGGAGTTCAGGTCAGTGATGAATCAGAAGAGAAGTCAAAGATGGTTATCTATTTGAAATGAGCTCATCTCCCTTAAAGAATAACTGGGCAGGTACATCATATTCATTACACTACTGCATACTAAACAACTGAAAAATTTCAACTCACTTGGTGTTTCGGTAATTTTGGATTTTGTGATGCCTGATCAGAGAGGGCACATTAAAGTTTAGATCTATAGGGATTTTAATTATTGGCAAAGCTGTCTTTGGAGCACAGTAATTCAGAATATATTTGTAAAGCTCTGTACTGTCCTATATTATTCCAATTAATTGGAGAAAAATACAAAATACAAAACAGTGCAAATAGCATTCATTGTGCATTTTTGAGTCTAGCTTTCAAACCTGAGTGCTCTATTGACAAGAGTAGCATTTGGTTCTTGTATCATACACATTTTAGTTTTAGATATCAGCAGGTTTCAGAAAAGTGACTAAACATTCTTACTTCAGCTAACATACATGTACACGTATTTCATTCTTCAATTAAAAAATAAATCTATGTATTTTCACATCTTAATCTTAGGCAGTTGGTTGAAAACTTTGGTTTATTTTCTGGAGATAGCTGGTACGTACAACTGTCACAGATTTATAAAGTTGTAGATACTTTATAAATGTATGTAAATGCGGCACTACTGAAAAATCAGACACTGAATGGCTGCACAGTAATTGAAACATTACATAATAATGGATTACACTCAAAATGTAGCCCAATATAATCACCACAAAGTTGAATTACAATTACAGCCTTGGTGTCTTGCTTCTCTGCTCTACACTTGATTCACTGAATTTTGACTGCTTTGGTAAATTAAACAGTCTATGAACTACAGGGTAACTTTTCTCTATAAATAAGCCATCCTGATGATAGTGCCTGGCAGCAGCTGAGCTCTTTGAGCCTCTATAACCCAGTGAATTATGCGAGTGGAAGTCCAAAGCCTGACAGATATACCCACGCCACACAAACCAAACAGGTTTCCCTGCACTTTTGTGATATGGTTCCCAAGGATTAAGGACAGTCCAGGCCCAGGCTCCTTCTAATCTCCTCCATTTGACCCTTTCTCCCCCTCTCCTCCTTTATATACTTCTCTAAATTCCATTTTGTCCCAGAACGGTCATTAAAGTGTACCTTTCCAGTTGGGTTAGTTTTCAGACAGATCAGTGCCCTGACTCACCCCAATGAACAGCTATGAGTAACTGAGCAAGCACAATGCAGGGTGTTGAAATGTGTGGCCACAGTAACCTGTATTTCCTATGGAACTGCACCTTTTCTTTGGGCGACACGCTGGTGATCCCATCTCATAAAAAATATTCATGACATAGAAAAAGATGAAACACGTTGTCAGTATGTCAGCAATTTAAACAGCTTAAGGAACTGGTCCCTAAGACCAAGCAATAATGCCTAACCTCCATGTTCTGTACCTCGCACTGAAAAATGAAGACTGAACTAGAGGAATGGCACAGAAAGCGTAACGTGTAAGGAAAACATCCACCTTTCACTGTTATATCTATTTTCTCATGAATTTAAACATTTTAAAGAATTGACTTCCATTAAAATACTGTATCACCTACTATTGCCACATACAGCACTGGGATCCATGTAACAAAAGAAATTCCAGTCTCAAAAAAATATGTAATTACTTTTGAAATAAAAGCTGAAGAGATTACCAACCCAACCATATTTTTTCTGAATCAAATTTCACTTGGAGTGCTTTTAAAGCCAAGTTACTCAAACTGTAAATGCAGCTCTACAAAATTAGTGCACATTGCCTTGACTAAACAACCTACAAGTAACTTTTTTTTTCCCTCCCGTGAGTTAGTGTGCTAGTTCATCAGTAGCAATTCTGAACCCTATTACAAAGTATCAGTAGGGAATCTGACCAGGATTAATAGTGGTACTCAGTCCTGGGATTAGGTGGTGTCTTGTTTCATGGATTTTAGGCCATCTGTTCTTCCCTCCTACATTATACTCCTGCAGAACTATAAACGCACCTCCACCTCAGGGACTATAGAAAGGAATTAGAATTCTTCTGCTTTTCATTATCACAAGATTCAGTAACTCATTTCATTGTCGGGATAATCCCCTTTTACTCTTTCTTTTGTGCTTGCAGGATATGCCAAAATGACAAATAAAATCCCAGATGTTAGAGACCTGATGAGGTCTCCACCTTTTCTTGAGTGTTGGGTTTAAGCTACTTGGGACACAGTGTCAAATCTGACAGGACCCTGATGCCCACACCCAATATTCATTAAGGTTTGTTAGTGATTTGTATAGCTGTCTACAAGCTGCACTTCCACCTCAATCCTCAGTGGCCATTTAAATATTTAGTTTGTCCTCTGGCTTTTACTGACAGAGAATTAATTTCCTATTGTTCGAGTGTTGGAAAGAGTTTATATTTCTTTCTAAAAGTAACAAATGTCTTCTGGGTGTTGTAAATGGCTTGTTACTGCTGCATATTATTTTAGGTAGTCATATCTAATTTAAAGTTTTATTTCCCCACGGGCTAGCTTGCATATCTGCAGCATCCAAAGGCTATGACAACGCCTTAGCAGAGTTTTCTCAAGAGAGTTAGTTAACTTCAAAATGAAGTTTAGTCTTTGCTCTATACCAATTAATATCTGCATTTAATTTCTAATAGTTCTGTAAAGTATCTCAAGTATGTAATTATTTTCAGGTTTAGTAAAAACATTTGCAATTATCACATGTTCAATTTTGTGTTTATTTTTACCCCCTTACTTATATGCTAAAGTAATAATCTCTGCATATGGGATGAAGCGCTGGGGAGTTCTGTGTATGATCTTTGGAATATTTTATGTCTGTAACTCTCTCAGTTCAGATACTGAACAGCAAGACGTCCCTCCTGTGTCCAGCCAGAGCAAAACTGAGCAGAAACAGAGAGAAAAACGAGTGCCTACAGGCTTCTTGCTGCCTTTCACTTCTGGGGAGAGTACGATCCTCAACTTCCCTAATTTATTTAGCACTACCTACCTGCTCTTTTGGCAGGTAGGTAGTGCTAACTTCAACACCAAACCAAAATTAACTGAAAGCTGTATGTTTAGAATTGCATTCCAATTTCTAGCACTTATTACTAAAAATGATTTCAATTTTAATGTCATGGGACAGTTCCAGAACGAGCGACACACCTCAAGAGTGATACCAAGCGATCTCAGACCTGACTGCATACATGGCACTCCAGCTCTAACTACTTTGTGCAAGATGCCACGTACTTCAGAGGACAAAGATCACTGAACCAAGTCTAACAATAGTTCTTGGACTTGGTGTTTTCATCAACAGTACAAATAAGCTGCCAAAAATGAGCTAAGTGTTTTGTTACTTGCTTGTATGAGAGGGGTATAAGTTTTAACCTGTAACACTGAGCCACAGAGTACAAAATGACTACAGATAATTATTTTATTGAACATCAGTATGACTTAAACTCCTGCCCTTAAGGGTATCAGAAAATCTTCATCTAAAGTAAAATTAAAAATATATCTATATATCTTTTTCTTTTTTTTTTTTTAAAAGGGACTTTGTTTTGGTTTGGGTATTTTTTTTTGGGCCAGTACACTGTACCACAGTCTACAATAGTATTACTTTACTAAAACCAAAATACTCTGGATTTCACTCTGAGTACATAGCATAACGTAAGTATTCTAGCAGAAATGCTAACCATGTTGTTTTAAGTAACTGTTGTATTAAAACATGAAAAATGCCCAAAAAATGAAGTCCCCAGATACACTAAGGGTTTGGAGTTGTACAACAGCGCAGCAGGGTATGTAGAAATAGAGGTGTTTTAATTTGATCCAACTGCAATGTGAGTGTTCAACACATACAATTTATTTTCTTAGAAGTGAAATCATTCAACTAATTAGCCTCTCTGCTTTTCAGAAGCTACAACTTTTTACTTTCGTAAGAAATTAAGAAGAAAAATGAAAACAGAATGCGTTTAGTTTGCATGGTTAAACCAGGAAAGTCTAGAGGGAAAACTGATAATAAAAAAAAAATAAAGAAAAAAGCATAGCTAGCTTCTTTCTTAATTTCAAAAAAAAAAATAATTTAAAGCATAACACAGGGTCACACACTTTTGTTTTCCCCCTATAAGGGGGGAAGAATGCCGACAATACATTCTTGCCAGCTTTTTTTCGCTAAATAATTCTTAGCAAATACGATTCCTTACAAACCAACATCTCCTGCATTAAAACCCATCTGGAAAAGGGGTCGTTTACACTGTTTATAAAACACTGCCACATAAAATGTGTAAAAAACCATATTTCACTAAAAATAGCTTGCGTAAGTAAGGGATTAGAGTAGTTTCTACTGCTATAATTGTTCCTTTGTAGTTTTTTCCATGATGTTTTTGAACAGTGCTTTTAACTATGTTTATTAAAGTCAGCACATCAAAAAGGATCAAAGAGAAAGCTAGTGAGAACCAAAGAAACCCCAAGTGTATTGTGTTGTCTCACTGGGGAGTTATGCAGATTCAAGTAAACAAGTGCAAATTGTTGAGGTTTTAATGAAAATTTTCTACAATTATTGTATCTGAAGTCATTCTATATAATAACATCTGTACAGCAGATGGCCATACTGTACAAAAGGCAAGCATTGCTCTTTTTTCTCCCTCTGCTTTAACAGTACATCTGAGATGACTACTTTTGTCATTGTGCTTAGCCTGGTTCAGCAAATAATTCGTAAAATGCAGCTGCTGCAGATGGTCACAATAGTTACTTGACTGTAAAATCAAAGACAGTGAAGTATTCACGTATTAGTTTCATTCTATTAAAAAAAAATCTGACATTAACCCTCTTCAGCTCAAAAGGTGTACCTATAAAACCTTCTGTAAAAAGAAAAGTAGTGAAGAACTGACATATTTAAAGACTCTTTCCTCTCAAGACACAGCTACTACACTTCTAAAAACTGAGTTAGCTTGCATAGTTTCTTTGCAACAAGACAAATCTAGTTAGTAACTAGCATTCCAAAGTATTTTTAGCACAAGATTATTAAACACTGTTTCCCCCACACTGAGTATTTTATCTTCTTTCCTGAAATTCTAACTTCCACTTTGGTTTCTATCAGCACTTTAAATTCGGATTAATAACTGCAAATAAAAAGCCAAACAATTTCTTAAAAGATTTTTGACTATCTTAATAAGTTTTGTGGAATTGTGCTTTTCCATCTTACTAAAACTTAAACCAATTTATTGCACAATCACGACCCCATGCAAAAGCTCATGCACGTGTATTTTTCTTTTTATAAAGTAGAGATAAGGCAACTTTAACTGCAAAAAAAGTGTGAAAAGAGCCTTCTGATGTCTATTAGTTGTCTGGTTATTAAAGTTCTTTATATTGAATAAGTAATGTCCATTTTCATTGGATTCAGCATCAGTATTGCTTTTCCCAACAATGCCTTCTGGACTATGAATATACTGAAGATTCATGTATAGCTTCTAATGTGGAAAATAAAGATTAGTTTCCTCAGACTGCCAGAAGAATTAAGTACCAGAACTTTGAAACAGAGTGTTTCTGAGGCTTAACATGCAAGGCAAGGTACGTCCTCCTTCTGGGAGGATGAAAAACTCCAGGGTAAGTGATATACAGTGCAGAGTTTGCCAAATTGCTTTATAGTGCAGTGACGGAGCAGCTCAGCTTTGATATATCGAAGCATGATGTGGACACCATAATGTACCATGGGACAGATAATGTATCAATGATAGAAGGGAAGTGATGGAAGGAAAGAGGATTATTGCATAGAAAGAAAACTAAAACTATTTAAAGCACTTCAGAAAGGCTTTTTCCTCAGTTGCAGTGCTCTTTCTGCTGGGGTTGCGAAGCAGTCGGCGAAGCGTGGGAACACAGGCACTGCTCCTGCCTGCACTGCCCTTTATTTATGATAAATCAGAAGTTTCAGGCCCCAGCACTTTCACAGCCCTTCGTGTCCTACAAACCTTGAATTCTTCATTTTTAACTTTTAAATCAATAAAGAAGCACTGAAACTTGCTGGCCTGAGGAGAAATACTTCTGATGAAAAAGAAATAAATCACCACCTTGCTTGGCCAACAACTTGTTCCTCTCAGCTACAGACCATTTTACCTCGCAAGCTACTCTGCCAACTACCTACATCTGGCTCATCTCCACATAATGGGAGTCTTATTAGTTTTATTAAAACACAAATAAAACAATTTACAAAGACATTCAAAATATCTTCATTTTAAATGACTCTGTGGTATCTGGTTAATTGTACCCGAGGTGTAAGGTTTCCTTGCAGCTCTGCAGTAATGAGACCAGAGTGCCTGTTTTCCCTGAGTGACTCAGGTGTGCAGAGGAAATGTGTAAAAATTGAAAACTTCATAAGCCCAGAGGCGAATAACAGTATGACCCAATATTTACATAGTAGCACACATCAGGGCTCTGAACAATTATTTTTGTATTTTTTTAAACAGAAACATAGAGTCCTAATAAGAAAATATAGTTATAGAGTGAAAACTGTAAAAATTTTGCCCTTTGAAGTATGTGCTAAATTATCAGAATACCAGAATTGAAGTTCTCATAACCACTATTTCAGCCAGAATTCCATCAATAAATCAGTAATTACAAGCTAAGGGATATTAACTACAAAATTAATCACTCTTGGGTGCTGCCTCACTGAAAGGAAAACTCAGGTAATGGGGCCTATCAGGGATTTGCAATTTTCTGTTGTAGATTTATGATGTTAGCTAGAGCAGTTCCCCCCAATGTCCCACACTTTAAAACAGTTACTAGACCACCACTCAGACAAACCAGTAGCATTTCCAACTTTACAAAAATCGCTTACCTGCCGTTTTATGTCCACTTTTGATATTCAGGCTCCCACTGAGGCTTGATAAAGAGACTAACAAACAAGGTTTACTGGGATGTGGGATGGTTTCCATCAAAACAACCATCTGAAGGGTGTGAATGGAAATTTTCTGGAAGCAGGAAAGGGCTTGCCAAACGTTTACTTGCACTGAAGCCTTTTGCACAGCGTTGGTGTGCACTGCAGGTAGCACATCCTTTGTACTGAGGTGTCTGGATATCAAAGTGACATCCTCATCTGCAATGATGCCAGCTGATGGCACAGCCTCCTTCCTGGGCACATCATCATTTGTGCTTATGATTTTCTTCAAAAACTGGTTTATTTGGTCAAGTCTGGCAAAACTGAGATTTGCTTTCACAGGTTTTGAAATGTCCACATTTATGTCAGCTATAAGAGAGAATTGGAGAAAGAAATATAAGAAGTGGAACTATTCAAGCAATGTAAAAATACTAAGCATTTAGTGGAGATAACTTTTACACCATATCTCCATCATGTTTCATTAAAAGGATGGAATCAATGTTAAAACAAAACAGTACTTTAGGAATAAATCTGAACTAAAATATAATGAAAACTACTATAAGCAACCTTTACACTGTATACAGTTTTACAGGAAGAAACATGGCACAATGTGGATCTTGTTTCCTTGTTTCTTCTCAGGGATCACCGCAGCTATCTGAAAGACACACACTTTACTTGAGTGTGTAGGAGGGGAGATACATGAGTTCTTTTGTGTCGGAATGAAAATATACTTCACGTTCTCTTGAGTTCTACATAGTAGAACTATTTGACTAAACTCCAAAGCCAACAGCGAACATTTTCAACACATTTAGATGAGTGAATAACATGTATATTCTGTTGTTTCCTACACAGCCCACACGCAGCATTCTTCAATGCATTTTCAAGATGAAATGTGAAACAAAAATCAAATATAAAAACTGAGGTATGTTTAGATTTGTTTTGCAGGGAGACTGGAATAACTTATTATTTTCAGAATGGTTTTTGTCTCCTTACTAAAGGGTTGTAGTACTTCCCAGACCGCTACAAGTCTCACTGAATTTTTAGAAATCACAATTAATATGAATGACATTGTCAACAGAGATATCTTAGTAGCTGAGAGGTAGCAATTACCAAGATTATTTCACAGATAGGAAGCAGGATTTTCTGAAGGCTGAAAGTTATTGCTGTGCTCCAATTCACCTTTTTATTAGTACGTAACACTTCCTTCAAGAAATCCAGCTGTAACTTAGTTTATAAGATTTTTCATTTCAAATTCAGCTTTCATCCAGTAATGAGACAGACACTCTGGTCAGGCAGAAAAGTTTGCTTTTCCCTTTGCTGTTTGATTCCCACCACCCCACCCCCAAGAATCAAAAGTGATTAAAATTCTGCGCATGTATCTAAACTAGATTAAATGTTCAAACAGCACTACTTAGTTTCAAGTTTCATTTTAATATATACAGGAAACACTGTTTGTTGAAGGTTTTTCACAGATTAATGAATTTTTCATCAGAATTAGTTTCATGTTGTCCAGGATCACATTCTACTCTCAACATTGATGCAAACTGATGAGCTCAATTCTCCCACTCTTTAGGCAAATTTCAAGGTTTTATACCAACAGTAAAGGGCTGCAGGGGCAGAGTCTCAGAGCTGTTCTTAAGCACAGGTTTATACTGGCTTGAGAGAGTTCCAGGCACATAAAAAAGGTATTTTTCTGATCCCCCTCCCCCCAAAGTATCTAAGGATTCTCTGAATTATAAACTAGCACTTTTTCTATCAGGATAAGAGAAATTTATTAATGGTCATGTATGATCTGTCATAGCTGAATTAAAAACCTCCAAACAATCTTAGAAAAAAGTCTGTAGCACTCCATAAGCCACAGCTAACTGAAATTTAAGACTGAAAAACTATTTCAGTGGTAACTTAGAATTTTAACTAATGGTTTTCTGAAAATGCTTTCTCTTGCATTAAAACCTTTCACACTGAACCAGAATCTGTGGCAAAACCCTAGCTAACAAGTGAGCCTAGTGGAAAAGCAAGTATCAAAGCTAGGAAGATGGACATTAGAAGAAAGTAAGACTGGAAAGAGTTGTTAAACATTGAAACAGGTTGCCCAGGAAGGTGGTGGAGTCACCATCCCTGGTGGTGATCAAGAAATGACTGGATGTGGTACTTAGTGCCATGGACTAGTTGACCACGTGGTGATCGGTCAAAGGTTGGATTTGACCTCAGAGATCTTTTCCAACCTAAATTATTCTGTGATTCTGTGAAGATGTTTTAGGCATCAACTTGGAAGATTTTCCAAAATACTTACGTACTGATATTTTTAATTAAAATCACAGGAAGAAAATGTCATAACACTTTGGAAAAACTCCTCACTCTCCTTGGCACTAAGAATACTCAAATACTTGCAAGCCTTTTATGGAGACATCATTGGTCCTCTCCTCCCTTTGAATGGAGAAAGGAGACTTAAAGAACAAAGTAGAGGCCCATTTGACATTATGACATTAATTTACTTCTGATATTCAAATGGAGTGTTACTCTAATGAAATATCAGAAAACCCAAACAAGTGCCTTATCAACTTACATTTCCTCCACAGTGATGTAGTAATAAAGGAGCAAAATAGAAGGGATGCTATTGGCTTTGCTACAAAATGGTATTTCTAAGTGAGTAAAGGAGGAATGGACCCTTACAGCTTGGTGTGACAGCTTTCACATCTAACTGTTCATCTAATGCACATCTAATTCCCAACACTTTGCTATGGTAGTATAGCCCAGAAGAGGAAAAATACTAACAAAACCCCCTGCAAAACAAAAACTGCTTACACATAAGTTGACAGAACATGTGTCAAGGCTTAACCCAGAGACTAAACTGACTGAGAAAGATTGAAAAGGAGACGAACACAAAGGCCAGAAGACACAGGGTGCTGGTGCAGCTCAGTGGTGGAACATACACAGCACCTGGGCCTGTGCTTTATCACTGCTTTTGGCCACTTGTTTTCACAAGCACTGTGCTCATCCAAGAGAGCAACAGAACAAAAAGGACACCAGGAAAACAGAGAAATTTCTGTTTGGAAACTGCACACATCACACAGAAAAATGTTGTCGTGACTGATAACTTGACTAAGTTTCGTATGGAGTTATTATTATCCAGTAAATCAGCCCTGACAGAATGTGGTGGCAGCCAGAAATATAACTGCAGAAAATGTAACTCTGGAACCTTCACTGCAAATATTTTAACTATCTCATAATGACATAGGTTATTTTTACAACTGGCGAAAGATTATGTAAAGAGTTTCTTTGGCATTTTAAGTATAACGTTCAAAAAATAAAAAAATACCCCACAATTGAGCAATCTTTAGTCTTTGACTTGTTTCACAGTTTATACTTAGCACTGTAACAGAAATTTTAACATTCCTTCTAAGAAAAATATATTTAAGTGATGGACAGAACAGTGAAAAATGATGAAATATGAAGAGCTATTTATAGCAGTTGATTAAGACAGAGG